>NC_143073.1:21136500-21298500 GCF_052426305.1 Pelodiscus sinensis
TCCTGCTCTGCAACCCCAAGCGCAGCGCCATCAAGATCGTCGACTTCGGCAGCTCCTGCCAGCTGGGCCAGCGGGTGAGGGCGCCGGCCTCACCCCGCAGCCTCAAGCACAGTGCTTTCGGGTTGGGCCACTGGCCAAGTGTGCCAGCTGCACCGCCAAGCTCCATTCCCACCCCCCGTGTAATAGCCTGGCTCCTGACCCCACCCCCTCTCCTCCAGCCCGAAGCGCAGTGCCATCAGGATCATCAACTTTGCCAGCTAGGCCAGCGTGTGCATGTGCTGGGCCTGAGCCGAGGCACCACTCCTCTGCTATGGCCCAACCATACCCACATGCCCTTTGCTGGTCCAGGATCATTGACTTCAGCACCTGGGGCCAGCAGGGTGCTTAGCCCTGCCCCTAGCCCCGCTCTGGGCCGGGGGGGAGGCGGGAATACAGATAGGAGACAGCCTGTCCCCTCCCTACCTCAGCCCCACGGCCAGATCTGGGCTGCCCTGCATTAGTGGTTACAGAGGAGAGGCTGGGAGCCAGGACATGAATTGTCACTCAGCTCTGGGAAGGGAGTAGGGCTTGGTTAGAACAGAGAGGGGCTGGGAGCCAGGACTCCTGTTGCTGTGTCTAGACTGGCAAGTTTTTCCACAAAAGCAGCTGCTTTTGCAGAAAAACTTGCCAGCTGTCTACACTGGCCGCTTGAATTTCCGCAAGAACACTGATTTCCTACTGTAAGAAATCAGTGCTTCTTGCAGAAATACTATGCTGCTCCCATTTGGGCAAAAGTCCCTTTTGCGCAAAGCTTTTGCGCAAAAGGGCCAGTGTAGACAGCTCAGATTTGTTTTGCGCAAAAAAGCCCCGATTGCGGAAATGGCGATCGGGGCTTTTTTGCGGAAAAGCGCGTCTAGATTGGCCACGGACGCTTTTCCACAAAAAGTGCTTTTGTGGAAAATCTGTGCCAATCTAGACGCTCTTTTCCGCAAATGCTTTTAACGAAAAATGTTTCCGTTAAAAGCATTTGCGGAAAATCATGTCCGTCTAGACGTAGCCCTGTGAGACCAGGCTGTGCCTCCCTGCGGGCTGCTCCAGCTCCTGTCGGGGACTCACAACGCTGCACATCTCCACAGATCTACCAGTACATCCAGAGCCGCTTCTACCGCTCGCCGGAGGTGCTGCTCGGCATGCCGTACGACCTGGCCATCGACATGTGGTCCCTGGGCTGCATTCTGGTGGAGATGCACACTGGGGAGCCACTCTTCAGCGGCTCCAATGAGGTGAGGGATGGGAGGGGGAATTGATGCCTGGGCAGAGCCCAAGAGCCACAACCCTTCTCTGGGTGGGAGAGGGGCAGGCCCTGTCGGGGAGAAGGCCATGGTGCGTCATGGGAATTTTTGTTTGGGTGCCTTGGGCCAAGCATCCTGACTGGACTATATCTCTGAGGATGCGCTGTAGTAATGTAATGCTCCTCCAGCACTTCATCAGAGTGGGGCATCATGGGAAATGTAGTCCAGCCAGGGCACTCAACTCAGAGGACAGAATGGAAGCATGAGCCATATAAACTACAATTCCCATGATGCACCTTGCTTGTTTAGCGGGGATGTCATGGTGCATCATGGGAGATGTAGTTCAACCAAAGTGCTCCATATGCCAGAGCATATGGACTACATCTTATCTGAAGCGGGGCAGTTTAACCACGAACACTCAAACCAAAGCGTATTTAGTTGGTTGGTTTTGAGCAGGGTGGAACTGGCTCATGGGCCTCCCGCTTGGCTGCCCCGCCACCTCCCTGTGGAAGAGGGAAACCTTTGGGCAAACTGAACAGCAGTCAGGATGTGTCCCCCTGGGAGAGGCTGGGCGTGACTGCCCCCATGATCGGGGAGGGAGGGGGACGGCGAGCACGGGTGCCCCATGACGCATCCCCCCTTTCCTGCAGGCAGACCAGATGAACAGGATTGTGGAGGTGCTGGGGCTGCCGCCCCCCCACATGCTGGAGCAGGCGCCCAAGGCCCGGAAGTACTTTGACAAGCTGCCCGAGGGGGGCTGGGCCCTCAAGAAGAACAAGGAGATTAAAAAGGTGATGGGGGCCCCTGGGCTCTCACCCTGGTCCTCATCCTGCACTACTGCTCTCTTCCCCCTCCCTCCCGCCTGCAGAATCCCCCTTCTCCCCATGCCGAGCCAGGCCAGGCCAGGCCAGGCCATTCCTGTGCTGCTGGGACCCCACCTGCCTTATACCCTGCACTGCTCCCTAGCACCCACTGCCAGGATCCCCCCCATTGGCCCTTGACTGCTGAGATTCCCTGGTCCCCTAAGGTGCAGGGACCCTGGGGCCACTGCTCCTTCTTCCTGCCCATCCCACCCTGCTGGGTTCCCCCATCAGGATCCCGGAATCTCAGGCATGGCCCCCCCCAATCCCTGCCCTGCCAGGATCCCCACGAGCCTGCCCTGCCTGTCAGGGTTCTTGGGTCCATTTCCCTCCCCGCTTGTCTTCCGTGCTCCCCACGGTCCAGCCGGGACCCCCGCAAGTCTCCTCCCGCAACATCTCAGCCGGGACACCCTGCTGACCTGAGCGTCTTTCCTTGCAGGAGTACAAGGTGCCGGGCACACGGCGACTGCATGAGGTGCTGGGGGTGGAGAGTGGGGGTCCTGGGGGGCGCCGAGCGGGCGAGCTGGGCCACTCGCCCTCCGACTACCTGAAGTTCAAGGACCTGGTGCTGCGCATGCTGGACTACGAGCCGCGCAGCCGCATCACGCCCTTCTACGCCCTGCAGCACAACTTCTTTAAGAAGACTAGCGACGAGGGCACCAACACCAGCAACAGCAACTCCACCAGCCCGGCCATGGAGCACAGCCACAGCACCAGCACCACCAGCTCCGTCTCCAGCTCGGGTACGGCTCCTGGTCTCCCCGCCCCCGATCCCTCCGCCCTGCCCCCTCTGGTATGACCTCTGCCAAGACCCTGATCCCCCACCTCCTTGGACATGGCCCCCACCTGGCCACCACTGATCCCCTGCCCCCTTGGGTACAGCCCCTGCCCCTGCCCGGTTCCTGATCTGTTGCCCTCTCAGGTACGGCCCCCACCCTAGTTAGGCCACTGATGCCCCCACCCCCACCCCCTCGGCCCGGCCACCCATTTCCCTGCACCCACCCCCTTGGATACGGCCATCACCTGTGCCCAGCCACTGATCCCCCTGCCTTCGTGGGTTCGGCCCCCACCCCTGCCTGGCCACTGATCTCCCCTTGCCCCAGTCCCCTCTTCACCTTGGATACCCGCCTCACCAGCCCCCTCTCCAGCTCAGCTACAGCCAGTGTCCCTCTAAGATTTTCCATCCGTGAGCGGAGTAAGATTTGTCTAGTGCACCAGTATTGACGTCACGGGCGCGTCTTCGGATGGTGCCACCGCAGCGCCCGCCAGTTATTAACTAGATCGAATAAATTGTTACGGGAGAAAGCTCCACTTATGTGCAAATGTGTGAGCTGCCCCATCTTCCGCCCTGTTCCACAGCGATCCCCTGCCTCCTCCGCCCCCGCCAGCCCCACGGTTCCAATCCCAGGCGGCAGCTGCTGCCCCCCACGTGGCCTCGGCCCTGGCGGCAGCCACCTCCCAATATCACTTTGGCCCCAGCGGCAGCTGGAGCAGCCTCCTCTTGCCGTGGATGCCCCACCCCCCACATGGCCCCACAGTCCAGGTCCAGGAAGGTGAGTGCTGCTGCGTGGGTCTGCAAAGGAGGTGGGTGGGCGCAGAGAGACCCATGGCTACAACCCCACTCTCCTGCCCCAGCCGTGCCCCGATCTACCCCATGCCCAATTTCCCACCCATACCAGCCCTGGTCATCTGCTGCTGGCTCCGTCTCATGCTACGGACTGCACCTGCCCCATATGCTCCAGCCCCACTGTGGGGCTCAGCTGGGCTCCAGCACTGACTCATCTTCTCCATGCCATCCTCTTTCTCCCCACACAGGCGGCTCCAGCGGCTCTTCCAATGACAACCGCGACAACCGCACCTACCGCTACAGCAACCGCTACTACGCCAGCACGATGGCTGCCCACACTGACTGTGAGATGCAGAGCCCCCAGGTACGGCCCCCGTCCCCTGCCGCCCACACCCACTGCGAGATGCAGAGCCCCCAGGTACGGCCCCCGTCCCCTGCTGCCCACACGCACTGCGAGGTGCAGAGCCCCCAGGTACGGCCCCCTGTCCCCTGCCGCCCACACCCACTGCGAGGTGCAGAGCCCCCAGGTACGGCCCCTGTCCCCTGCCGCCCACACCCACTGTGAGATGCAGAGCCCCCAGATACGGCCCCTGTCCCCTGCCGCCCACACCCACTGTGAGGTGCAGAGCCCCCAGGTACGGCCCCCTGTCCCCTGCCGCCCACACCCACTGCGAGGTGCAGAGCCCCCAGGTACGGCCCCTGTCCCCTGCCGCCCACACCCACTGTGAGATGCAGAGCCCCCAGATACGGCCCCCGTCCCCTGCCGCCCACACCCACTGTGAGATGCAGAGCCCCCAGGTACGGCCCCTGTCCCCTGCCGCCCACACCCACTGTGAGATGCAGAGCCCCCAGATACGGCCCCTGTCCCCTGCCGCCCACACCCACTGTGAGGTGCAGAGCCCCCAGGTACGGCCCCCTGTCCCCTGCCGCCCACACCCACTGCGAGGTGCAGAGCCCCCAGGTACAGCCCCTGTCCCCTGCCGCCCACACCCACTGCGAGGTGCAGAGCCCCCAGGTACGGCCCCTGTCCCCTGCCGCCCACACCCACTGTGAGATGCAGAGCCCCCAGATACGGCCCCTGTCCCCTGCCGCCCACACCCACTGTGAGGTGCAGAGCCCCCAGGTACGGCCCCCTGTCCCCTGCCGCCCACACCCACTGCGAGGTGCAGAGCCCCCAGGTACGGCCCCTGTCCCCTGCCGCCCACACCCACTGTGAGATGCAGAGCCCCCAGATACGGCCCCTGTCCCCTGCCGCCCACACCCACTGTGAGGTGCAGAGCCCCCAGGTACGGCCCCCTGTCCCCTGCCGCCCACACCCACTGCGAGGTGCAGAGCCCCCAGGTACAGCCCCTGTCCCCTGCCGCCCACACCCACTGCGAGGTGCAGAGCCCCCAGGTACGGCCCCCTGTCCCCTGCCGCCCACACCCACTGCGAGGTGCAGAGCCCCCAGATACGGCCCCTGTCCCCTGCCGCCCACACCCACTGTGAGGTGCAGAGCCCCCAGGTACGGCCCCTGTCCCCTGCCGCCCACACCCACTGCGAGGTGCAGAGCCCCCAGGTACGGCCCCTGTCCCCTGCCGCCCACACCCACTGTGAGATGCAGAGCCCCCAGATACGGCCCCCGTCCCCTGCCGCCCACACCCACTGCGAGATGCAGAGCCCCCAGGTACGGCCCCTGTCCCCTGCCGCCCACACCCACTGTGAGATGCAGAGCCCCCAGATACGGCCCCCGTCCCCTGCCGCCCACACCCACTGTGAGATGCAGAGCCCCCAGATACGGCCCCATGTCCCCTGCCGCCCACACCCATTGCAGAGCTCCCAGAGAGGTGCAGCGGTAGGGAACAGGGATGTTAAATATCTGTTAATTGAATAGTCAATTAACTTCATGAATTTTTATCCATTAGTGGACTAGTCTATAGTCCCTGGGGCGGGGCCGGTAGCCAGTGCGCTTCAGCCCCATGCCTGACGAGCCCCCTTCTATCCGGGCTGCTGCTTCTCTATCAGAGGCAGCAGAGTGGGGTGCCAGGCAGGAGCTGGCCTACAAGGCGAGTCAGTTGAAAAACCAGCTCCCCTTGTGGACCGGCTGCCTGCCGCCCCCTGATACACAGGCAGAAGCACAGGGTGGCAGCAGCCCCTGTCCAGAGGGGCCTGAGCTCCTGGACCCAGCGCGAGCCGGAACTGAGCTGGGCTGCCTGCCCACCTGGCTCCCAAAACGCTGGACATGCAGAGCCGCAGCGGGAGCAGGGCCCGGGCTTGCTAACACGCGTACTGGTGGGGAGCAGGGGAGGTGCACGTGGTCTGTAGCGTTAACCTGTCAGCTTTTGCGTGTCAGTTAATGGAGTACACTTCCAGCCCCTGCCGAGCCAGTGCTGGGGGGACTGGCTTTTCCGCTGGCTCCCCCTGCCCCCTTGCTGTCTGTCCCTGATGGGGGGGGGAGGGGGAAGCGACCAGTGGAGTGACTGCAGGTGTTCTTACCGTATCCCCCCCACCCGTTCAGGCCATCTGCAGGCACTGCTCCCCTCACCCTGTTCTTTCTCTCTGCAGGCTCCTCCCCAGCAGCAGCAGCCCCGTCTCTGGGCCGGGGGGGATGTCCCGGCGCCGCCCAGCGACGGCTACCCGCCGATCTTACCTCACAAGCCCACGCCCAGCCAGCCAGCGGCACCGCACTTCCACGGGGCCGGCCCGCACCCGCTCTTCCAGCCGCCCGGGCGCGCCCACTACCACCGCCCGCCCGTCTCCCCCCATGGCCCCGAGTGCATGGAGCTGGGCCCGGGCCCCCGGCACCTGGACTGCGCCCCCTTCGGCTCATCAGCCTTCCGGACTAGAGCGGCGGTGGGGGGGCGGGCGGGCGAGGGGGGGCTGCCGCTGGCCTACCCCGCCCACCTGCGCAGCCGGGCGGAGCCCGAGGACTCGGCGCCCATGTTGGGCGTGTGCGTCCCGCAGAGCACGGCGGCCAGCTCTTGATGACTCCTCAAGCCATAACGCTCTTAGGATGCGCCTCGCGGCGGGGGCGGGCTCCGTGCCCACGGATCTTCACAGCCTCGGGAGCCTTGGAGCCAGCGCCGGGCCTCCTCCGGGCGCGGCCCTGCCCACCACAAGCCCCAGGGGGTGGCAGCACTCACAGCACCCTACCCCGCCCCCCACGCTACCCTGCCCACCTCCCAGCCACCGTGGCCCCTTGCTCTGCCAGAGAGCCAGCCCGTTGGTGCCACCCATGTCCCACGGCTCAGCCAGTCTTGCCGGAGCCTGTGGGCACCGGGAGCTGGTACTGCCCTTGTCCCCTAGCTCTCCCAGGGCCCGGAGCTGGCACTGCCCCTCCCCATGTCCGTGTGGTTCCTACTGTAAATGGTTCCTCGTTAACACTGGCTCCCTGGGCCGAGAGGGCACCGGGGGGGCTGCCGGCCGGACAGAGGGACCCTCTGCACTTCACGGACTGACGGCCACGCTGCCCACCCCACTGTCCAACTGGAATTGCTGCTAAAACCACCCCTTGCTCCGGGCGGCAGGGCCTTAGCCAATATTTATAGACCCCGGCTGCTCACGCCGGGCGGAAGGAGCGCCCTGGTCCCCCTCCTGCCGGGTCGTGCTGGGAGAGCCCTGTGCCCTGCCCTGCCCTGCCCCCCTTCCAGCGTGAGCCTCCTTTCCCCTGCCCCTCCCCCAGCGTGTGTGGGAGCCCCCTGGGGCCAAGGCCTGTGGTCCTGGCGTGGCAGCGAGCCAGGCCGGCTGTGTGGCCCCTGCGTGGCCGTGGTGGCACCGCGCCTGCTGGCTGCCCCCTCTCCGTGGCTCGTGCTGTACTGTTTGTCTTTAATTTATTGTACCAAAGACGGTGCGCGGCTTCCCCTGGAGAGGCCGGAGGGGCTGCCCCGTCGGGCCCTCCCGGCACGGCCCCCGCGCTCGCTGCCGGACCTGGGGCCTCTGCTTTGGAGGGGGTGGTGAATAAAATAGTGACAGCAGCTCCGCCGGCTCCCGCTCCCTCTGCTGGCGTCCTCTGCCCACAGGGAGCCCGGAGCCCTGCCTGCTGCTGGCTAGGGGGACCAGCAAATGGCCAAGCCGGGCGGGGCAAGAGGTAAGCAGGGGGATGAGCCTCCCTTTAGTGGCTGTGAACTCCTTGTGTCTGGGCAGTGCCTGGCACAATGGGGCTCTGAGTCCAGCTGGGCAGCATCTGGGGTGGTGGGGCCCTGAAGTTGGGGTCTTGTCCCTAGCGAGTGTGGCAGGGGAGTGAGACAGACCCTGGGGACAGTTTGAGGACACTGGGACAGTAGCCTTCCTGTCCCAAGGGCAATCTTGGCAGGCTCTCCCCTCCCACCCCCATCCCCTGCAGGCTGCTGCTGACTTGGAGACCTTAGTGCCACAGCTGTGCCCCTCTAGACCTGCCAGCAAGGCGGGGAAGCCCTAGAGCTTGGATTCCCCCCAAGGAGTCTTGTCCCTTGGAGGACAGTGTCCTGCGCTGGTGCCTACTGGGGGCCGCAGGCTGGAGGTGAGGCGATTCATGGCAACCGCGCATCCAGGGCTGCCCCCATGTGGCAGCTGTACCCACAATCACGTTCCTGGGGCCGCATGTCGTCTTGCCCCGGAGCAGGTAGGTCTTTGTGGCTTGACCTTCCCCGGAGCTGGAGCTGGAGCTGGGTGAGTTCCGGTCCCCACTGCAGCCAGCCCAGGGTGCTTGATGAGGTATCCATGGCTCCTGGATGGCTAGCCGGGGCCAGGCCTGCCCCTCCTGTGGCTCTGGAATTGGCCAGTCAGGCTGTCTCTGGCAGGAGAAGGGAGCTTGGTGTCCAGGTGTTCTGGCCGAGTGGCAGGTGCCCTGGGTTGGTGTAATCAGCCAGCGAAAACCCAAGCGCCTTGAAGTGCTATGGCTGTGGTGCATCAAGGGGCTGTTCTCTGGGCTGGGCTGCATCTCCTGGCACTGGCTCTTGGCGAGGGGAGGGGGAGGGGGAGGTGGAGGTGGAGGTGCTGCTGGGCTGGCTCGTACCCCCACCCTGCATGTTGGTAGGATGTTAGACTGGCATTTCACAGCCTTTTTTAATAGAGCTCCCCCTCTAACCCAATACCCCTCCCTGCCCGAACCCAATGCCCTCCCCTGGCTCTGGGGGGAGGGGTGTGTGCCAGGCCCCAGTGTCAGCGGCCAGTGCCAGGTGCCCCAGAGGGAGAGAACTAAACGGACTCATGCAGTGATGCCTCCTCTGTTTCCCATTCCCAGCGTCTGGCTAACAGGCCGGAGACCCTCTCTGCCCAGCCTGGCTACCAGCCATTGCCAGACCTTCCTCCATGAACTTAGCGAGCTCTTTTTTTAACCTTGCTGTAGTCTTGGCCTTAACATCTTGTGGCAGGGAGTTCCACAGGCTGCCACCCAGCCAAGAGGTTTGGGAGCAGGAGGTTGGTGTTTCGAGCTGCTGAACCCTTCCCTACGAACATGGAGTGCTGGTCTGCAAGCTCCCAGTCTGCGGGCTTCAGCCTGCCTAGGCCTGGGTCCTTGGGAGCTGTGCCAGTCTGGAGTAAGAGCAGGACCCTGGTAGGCTGCAGTGCCCCAGACCCAGGGGACTCCAGCCTCGCTGGTGGGGGCAGCACCCGCCTTTGTCTCCTGGGGCTGGCTGAGCTTGACGTAGCTCGAGCTGGTCACAACCCCTGAGTTGGCAGCTTTTGGTCCCTAGTCCTCAGGCCCCTTCGCCCAGCCCCTGCCTGCCACTTGGCATGGGATCCTTAGCCAGAGGCAGCAGGCAGGAGCTCAGATCTATGGCTGGGGGGCAGCTGCTGCCCGCCATGCGGGTGCTGGGGCCTGTGTAATCCCCCACCTGGAGATGCTGGAGCCTATGATGGGCCGGAGCCCCTTAACCCCTCCTCCCCCCGTTACTGTCTCACCCCTGAGATATCAGTTCCTGTTACCTCTCCATGAGCTACTCCACTGCCCCCACCTGCGCACACAGCCATGCCCCAAAGAAACCCCCGTCACCCCCACGCTGGCCTGGTTCCCCCTCCTCCCCCATGAGGTATGTCAGGGCCCCATAATTCTCCCTTCATGTCAGAACCCAGGCACGTTTTTCCCGTGTGGGGGAGGGGGCTGGAGGTGGGGGTGGGGTCTCCAAGTGATGTCTTTCAACCCACCACAAGGGCCCTGCTGGAAGACGCCTCGGTCAACCTGCACGGCTGGGGTCGCCCCAAGTGTGAAAGGGGAGGTTCCCTAGCTGGGGGGAGGGGGGGAGAGACGGGACGGATAGGCCCCCTGACCACTGAACTCGGATCTAGGAGCCAGCCGGTATTTGCATCCCACCGGCCTAAGAGCCAGTGGGGTGTGGGGCAGGCCTGGAGCAGGGGGATGGAGCTGGGTGTTGGCCAGAGCAGGGGATGGAGCCTGCCAGAGGGGGGGTGGGTTGAGTATGGAATGGCTATGGAGGAGGATGGGGGGCTTGAGGAAGGCATCTGTGGCTGGCACAGGCTCCCCCGCCCATAGGCGAGCCCCCTTTCTGCCATTGGGCAGTTCCTGTGTGTATGTAACAGTCCCCAGTCCTGCTCCCCACTGTCCAGTATTCCCCACCCGCCTGCCCGCCAGGGAAGGCCAAAGTCCTAGCTGCACCCAGTTGTGCTGCAGGGCATCAGGCCGGTTCAAGGCAAATCTCCTGGTTTCCTGCAGGGGGTTTGCTCATCGCACCCTGCCCTAAAGCCGCAGAGCAGGGCCCAGTCCCCTCCACCTGCTCCCATCATGCACTGTGATTGCTTGGGCTTGCTCCCATCATGCACTGACATGAGCTTATCCACATCCCATCATGCATTGCACAATGCCCTGCTCCCATCATGCACTGTGATTGCTTGGGCTTGCTCCCATCATGGACTGACATGAGCTTATCCACATCCCATCATGCATTGCACCATGCCCTGCTCCCATCATGCACTGTGATTGGCTTATACAGCTCCCCTCATGTACTCACATTACCATGTCCTGCTCCCACAATGCCTTCCCATTAGTTTGTCCTGCTCCCATCATGCACTGCAATCCTAATCTCGCAGGGATCCTTGCCCCACGGGTGGACCTCAACCCATGGGCTCTGCCCGCACTCCTCCCCCACTGCCCAGTGTGCCCAGGGCTGGGATGAGGCGGGGTTGCCCCATGGCCCGGTCCCCTGGGAAAGCCCACGCAGGAGAGCAGGGGAGCGCCGGGCTGGGGTGCCTTGCTTTGCACAAAGGGGATACAGGAGTAAAGTGGATGCTCCCATTTTATTTTCATGCCCCCCCCCCCACTAGGGGCCAGGTAAATAGACAGTTTTCTTGCGGGGGTTCAGGCGCCGCCGCACGGTGACCATGACGGAGACGGCCTCCTTCGCGCCGGGCACCGTGGCAAACTGCAACAGAGAGAACATGGGTCGGGGGAAGGGCGCTCGCAGGGCTGACCCTGGGCATCCAGCTCCCCTCGAGACACTGTCTCATCGCACCCTCCACTGCCAGACACCCCTCTGCATCCCCAGTGCACCCAGCCCCAACCCCCACTGCACCCAGCCATTGCCAGACACCCCTCTGCATCCCCAGTGCACCCAGCCCCAACCCCCACTGCACCCAGCCACTGCCAGACACCCCTCTGCATCCCCACTGCACCCAGCCCCAACCCCCACTGCACCCAGCCATTGCCAGACACCCCTCCGCATCCCCACTGCACCCAGCCCCAACCCCCACTGCACCCAGCCATTGCCAGACACCCATCCCTGTCCCCCACTGCACCCAGCCACTGCCAGACACCCCTCTGCATCCCCAGTGCACCCAGCCCCAACCCCCACTGCACCCAGCCCCAACCCCCACTGCACCCAGCCATTGCCAGACACCCATCCCTGTCCCCCACTGCACCCCCAGCCACTGCCAGACACCCCTCTGCATCCCCACTGCACCCAGCCCCAACCCCCACTGCATCCAGCCACTGCCAGACACCCCTCTGCATCCCCAGTGCACCCAGCCCCAACCCCCACTGCACCCAGCCCCAACCCCCACTGCACCCAGCCACTGCCAGACACCCCTCTGCATCCCCAGTGCACCCAGCCCCAACCCCCACTGCACCCAGCCATTGCCAGACACCCATCCCTGTCGTCCACTGCCAGCCACCCCTCTGCATCCCTACTGCACCCAGTCCCAGCCCCCACTGCACCCAACCCATCTCCCTCTGCATCCAGCCCCTCCAGTGCTCCCAGTTCTTATGTGCCTAGCCCTCCCTTGCTCCCAGCCCCACATCCCTCCAGTGCTCCCAGTCACCTCCCCCCATGCACCCAGACCCCAGGTCCTGCTGCCCTGCCCCCACTTACGGTATAAGGGGGACTCCAGGGCCCAGGCCCCGCCGCGTTAAGGGCCCGCACACGGATCCGGTACTGGGTGCCAGGACTCAGGTTCTGCAGCCGCTCGGGCGCCTGGGCACAAAACCACTGGCTGCGGGTCCCGCTGGGCTCCTGCAGGCGCAGCTCGTAGAGAGACACCCAGTCGCTGCCGTGGGGGGAGACCCACCACAGCTGGGGGACAGGACAGAGATGGGAGCCATGCAGAGACCCCTGCCCCACCCCGCAACTGGGCACAGACCAGAGACCCCCTTAAAGCCAGTGCCCACCATGCCCAGTTCCCCCTTGACCCCAGGGCTCCCAGAACCTAGAACCCCTTTGAGCCCCCAGCCTGCCCCAACCTGTGCGGTGGCGGTGCCCGCGATGTGCTGGCAGATGATGGGCGCCCGAGGGGGCTCCATGCAGACGGGCGACTCCGCCCCACTGTCGGAGGTGTCACCGTCGCTGCCCTCCAGGCCTGGGGCGGCTGGTGGGGGGCACCGGCAGGGACGGCTCACCCGGGGCTTGGCCTCCCGGCGCCCCCCCAAGTCCCGTTGGGCCAGCAGCTCCTCCAGGCTACAGTGCAGGCTGCTGGCTCCTATCGGCCCCATACTGGCCCCCCAGGCTCTGCCCCCCAGTGTGCTGGAGCTGCTGCTGTCACTGTCCCAAGGTAGGGAGTGGTGCTCTATGGGATCCATGGGGCTGGGGGGAGAAGAGACACAGTCAGGGCCCCCCCGATCTACAGGGCCACAGTGCCATGCCCACCAGCAGCCCCTTCCCACTGCCCCAGACTGCCCCCCAGTGCCCGCTGTGGCCCAAAACACCTACCCCCAGACTTCCTGCCATTCTCCCAAACCCTGACCCACTCCACGACCCTGTGACCCCCGTATCCTGGCCCCTAGGCCCCAATCCTGACCCACACAACCGCAATTCGGCCCTCACACTTCCACCCTAATTCCCCCTCCGATAATCCCAGCTCCCCACACGTGACCCCCAAGTGTGGCCCTAAATTCTGAACTGTCCACCAACCCCCACCCCAAACCTAATGCCCCCTTGAGCCCCAAGCCCCCAGTGGCCTCAACTGTGACCCCACATACACCCAACCCCTAATGGGCCACCCAAGCCCACGCTTGCCCCATTCCCCTGCTCCCCCACCGCTCCCATTCGGCACCCTCCGACCCCTAGGCTGACCCAGGACCTGCCGTCCCCTCCCCCAACATCTCCCATCCCAAATCTGCCCCAGCCCCATCTGACTGGAGCAACCTCAACCCTCTTAGGCCTTAGCAGCCCCCTCCCGCAGCCTGGCCAGCCCGGCCCCTCACCGCAGCGGGTTAGCCAATGTCAGCGGCAGTCACGGCAGGGCAGGGCTCAGCGGGGTGGGGGGGGCGGGGAGAGTCTCTGCAGCTGAGGGGCAGGGCCAGGTTGGCACTTTTTCAGCCCCATTGTGACTCGCACTGGCCTGGCCCCACTGTGACCTGCTGGGTGGCCCTGGGCAAATCATCACCCCTTTGGGGGCTCAGTTTGGGCTCCACCCAAGATGTGGGGCAGGGAGCCAGACTGTGTGTCTGGTCAACGGGGCCCTGGTCCCACCTGGGTCCCAGGCTGGGTCTCCGGGCCCTGCCCTGACCGTGGATTAGCAGCGGTGACGCAGAGTTCAGAGCAAATCGGCCCCACGTGGGCTGAGTGTGGCCAGCCCAGCGAGGCCCGCCCGAGTCTGCAGAGAGCCTGGCTGCCACCCGCCCCAGGCTTTCCCCAAATCCCCTCGGGCTCCTGCCCCTTGGCCTGGCTGGAGCCGGTTCCTCAGCCCCTGCGGCCCCGCGGGCGCCTTTCCCTCGCGCCCGAAACTCTTTTGTGCCGAAGTGTTGCAGGCGCCATATTGCCACATTTGCCTTACGTTCACCTGCCCCCAAATAAGGCAGGAACTCCCCCCCCCCCCCCCCAGGCCGCAGTCCCAGAAACGCTCCATGCCAATGGGGGCAGTCCCTCCCTCCCCAGTGCACCACAACCCCGCCCCACAGCCCCTGCCCCATGGCTGAGGGTGGAATGTTTCAAGGCTCTTTTCTCACGGGGGCGACGTGGCCAGGGGCAGGCCTGCAGATCCCTGGCTCCCTGGCAGGCTGGCTCCTCTTCTGCCCTGGGCTTTGCCCTCCTAAGGCCTCCAGTGGCTCTGCCCAGGGCAGCCCCAATGCCCACCCACCAGGGTCACTGAATGACCCCTCCCCTCCATGCCTTGGTCACCTCCACAGCTCTGGGCTGGGCCTCTGAGGGGGGCAGGAAATGGAGGGGCGGGGAGCGGGAGACGAGGCATCTGTGGGGAGGGGTGGACAGGTGACTATGGGGCGCGTGGGGTTGGCTGCATGGAGGGGGGGTGCCCTGGGAACAGAGACGCGAAGGATGGGGAGGAGGCAGGCAGAGGGACGAGGTGTGTACAGAGATCCCACCAGTGGTGTGAATGCTGGAGCTAGAGTGGGGGGGGGGGGGGGGAGGTGCAGACAGAAGGAGGTGGATTATCGCCATCGCTGGCTAGCTAGATATGAACATCACAACGGCCAGACTGGGTCAGACCAAAGGTCCATCTAGTACATTACCCTGTCAGCCAGCCGGGGCCGGGGCCAGTGCCAGATGGCTCAGAGGTTGTGAACAGAACCGGGAATCATCAAGTGATCCCTCCCCTGTCACCCATTTCCAGCTCTTGACAGAGACGAGGGACACCCTCTCTACCCATCCTGGCTAACAGTCATTGATGGACCTAACCTCCATAAACTTAGCTAGCTCTTTTTTGAACCCTGTTAAAGTCCTGGTCTTCACAGCCTCCTCCAGCATGGAGTTCCACAGGTCGACTGTGCATTGTATGAAGAAATACTTTGTTTTAAACCTGCTACCTATTCATTTCATGTGGCTTGTGCACGGAGAGAGAGAGAGCCAGACACCCAGCCAGCTGGGGGTGTATGTCTGTGTGTGATAGATCTGTACATGCTTATAGGCATTGAATGCTGATGGCAGAGAGGCTGCAGATAAAACAGGCTCTTCACTGAACCAAACGGCTGCCTGGTTCTAGGTTTGCTAACGGATCTGGCTGGTGGATGAGAATTGAAGGCCAGGGAGGATGTGTTATAGTCCAGTTTCCCCCTGGGATCCCAGCCTCCTGCCCGTATCTGGGGGCTGAGCTAGTGCTAGTGAGTTCAATCCTTGCGGAGGCTATTTAGGGATTTGGGGCAAAAATTCATCAGGGATGGTACTTGGTCCTGCTGAGAAGGCAGGGGACTGGACTCGATGACCTTTCAAGGTCCCTTCCAGTTCTAGGAGATAGGCAATCTCCATTATTTTAAATTTAGAAAGAGGCATCCAATCTCAAAGGACAGTTGGAGTGATGGAGAATCCACCTTATTCCTCTGATCAGAGATCGAACAGTTAGCCTGGAACCGGTCTCCTGGTACGTGATGGGAATTTGCAGGCCTCACTAGCGTACATCAGAATCATGCTACTAATTTTGCAGCAGGGGGCTCAATTGTAAATTGGCATTTGCCACTGCAACTGGGTGAAAAATTGCAGGCCAACTTTTCTTCCCACCAATATCTCGCAGCGTTGAGTAGATCAAAATATTTTCAGATTTTGAGTTGAATTCACCAAATTGCGTTGATTGAAAACAAAATCCAAATATTAAAACCTTTCATTCAGTCACTTCAGACATTTTGCGGATTTTTGTTTTATTTGAAACTTTCTGGTTTCGAATTTTACTGCAAGTGTTTAGCAGCGGAGAAAATCCAGACTTGTTTTTGGCTCGGGCCCCCAGGCCTGCTCCGTTTTACAAGACCTTGAAATGAAACAAAATACTGACAAATGTGAAAAGGCTTCGTTTGGCCTCGACTGGAATCGTCTCTCCCAAGGCAAAAGTAGCCACCCCTGCACCTGTGGGTGACCTCAGGCACCGTATAGAAATGAGCCATGGGTGCAGGAAATGGGGATTTATTGACATTTTGACATTTTTTGAAAATGACACAAATTCTGTTTTTTTCTGGCTTGAGCTTTGTAGGCACTTTAAGAACAGCCGTGCTGGGTCAGACCCTGTCCTCTGACAGTGGCCAGTGCCAGGCACCCATGAGGACAGAACAGGGAACCATCCAGTGATCTCCCCCTGTCACCCATTCCCAGCCTCTGACAAACTGAGACTGAGGCGCCCTCCCTGCCCCGCCTGGCTACCAGCCATTGCTGGACTTACCAAGTCCTCTATGGATTTATCTAGCTCTTCAGCAAATTAACCAGGTAAAGGTTAAAAAAGAGGCCCACCGGGACACGAGCCCTCTCAGAACGACGCAAGCAGGCCAGGGCTGTGAGCAGAGCTGAGAACAATGCTGGATTTCCTTGTCTGGTTAAAAAATGTCCAGATTTTGGCTGTTGAATCCCACTTTGGAAGAACCGTTTTCGGGCGTGTGAAGCTATTCCGGGAATTCAGTTCCCAGCCCAGCTGCGCAACAGACCACCAGGTGGCAGCAGATGACTAAGCTTTGTGACAGCGCTTGGCAAATGTTCCCCTTTGGGGCAGGAGGGGCGGGGCCAGCAGCCACCCCAGCTTACAGAGGGGTCTGAGCCCTGGAGGTTTTAGGCCGGGGCAATCAGAGTTGCCCAGGGCCATGAGACACTTGGATGTGAAACCCTGGTGCAACTGGACAAATCTGTTGAGCTCAGGAGGGTCAGGGTGTTGCCCCATGAAATGTGGTTTATAAATCCTTCCGCCACCTTGGAAAACCAAGCTCAGTGCCGGGCACTACCCAGACCCAGCCAGAGCCAGGCCCTGTCCAGCTGGGATCAGGGCCCCGTTGTGCCTGGTGCTGCCCAGACCCAGCCAGAGCCAGGCCCTGTCCAGCTGGGATCAGGGCCCTGTTGTGCCTGGTGCTGCCCAGACCCAGCCAGAGCCAGGCCCTGTCCAGCTGGGATCAGGGCCCTGTTGTGCCTGGTGCTGCCCAGACCCAGCCAGAGCCAGGCCCTGTCCAGCTGGGATCAGGGCCCTGTTGTGCCTGGTGCTGCCCAGACCCAGCCAGAGCCAGGCCCTGTCCAGCTGGGATCAGGGCCCCGTTGTGCTTGGTGCTGGCCAGACCCAGCCAGAGCCAGGCCCTGTCCAGCTGGGATCGGCCCCGTTGTGCCTGGTGCTGCCCAGACCCAGCCAGAGCCAGGCCCTGTCCAGCTGGGATCAGGGCCCCGTTGTGCCTGGTGCTGCCCAGACCCAGCCAGAGCCAGGCCCTGTCCAGCTGGGATCGGCCCCGTTGTGCCTGGTGCTGCCCAGACCCAGCCAGAGTCAGGCCCTGCCCAGCCGGGATCAGGGCCCAGTTGGCAAACTGGGCAGGGGGTGGCTGCTGCACCCACCCACCGCCTGTGACTACAGCAGCAGCGAGACTCTTGGCAGATCCAGGCCGAGTTTCTGGCTCATTCTCGCGTCCCATTCTCAAGGCCTTCTTCCCACCGTGCCCCTCCTGGAGAACAGCTCTTGTGCCAGGCTGCTGCCTGCCAGCCCGGGCAGCTCCTGCCTTGAAACCACAGCGAGAACCCGGCATTCCCTGCCTTTGCCGCACTGCAGCCCGGCCCAGAAATGGCCACAGCTGGTAAACACCGGCACCAGCGGGTCTCGGCGCGTCCCTCCGGGCACGTGAGCCGTGCCAGTGGTGGCACCACGACTGCGCCGTGGAGGAGGCCAGGGTGAAGCCCCTTTGAAGCCTCGCTATGGAGATTAGCCGCGATGCTAATTAGAGAGAGCCACCTCCTCATTAGGTGTGGGCGGGGAGGCCACCTGGCGTCCGGCGCCCTGTCAGTGCTGGCCCGGCCCCCAGGGCAGCTGGGCGGCTGGTTAAAAGCAGGGTGTCAGCCGCTGGAGTTGGCTTGCGTCCTCTGGAGCCGAGTCTGGTGCCGATCCAGGTAAGAGCAGGAGCAAGATGTGAGCAGGAATGGGCGGGGGGGGCGCCAGGCTGGCTGGATTCACCTGCCCCATCCTCGCTCAGGCCGTGGGGGAACTTGGTGTGTGGAGGCCGGGCTGGCGATGAACCCGCAGATCTGAGCTGGGAGCGGGGACCATTGAGCTTTGGGGGGAAAGCCAGTGCCGGGACAGCAGGGGGTGGATGCACTTAGCGGGGGAGGGAGTTGAAGTTTGATCTATCGATCCCCATCCACCCCCTTAATCTATCTCCATCCACCCTATGTATCTATTGATCCCCATCCACCCCCTCTATCTACCTATCTATTGATCCCCATCCACCCCCTCTATCTACCTATCTATTGATCCCCATCCACCCCCTCTATCTACCTATCTATCTATCGATCCCCATCCACCCCCTCTATCTACCTATCTATTGATCCCCATCCACCCCCTCTATCTACCTATCTATCTATTGATCCCCATCCACCCCCTCTATCTATCTATCCCCATCCACCCCCTCTATCTACCTATCTATTGATCCCCATCCACCCCCTCTATCTACCTATCTATCTATTGATCCCCATCCACCCCCTCTATCTACCTATCTATCTATTGATCCCCATCCACCCCCTCTATCTACCTATCTATTGATCCCCATCCACCCCCTCTATCTACCTATCTATCTATTGATCCCCATCCACCCCCTCTATCTACCTATCTATCTATTGATCCCCATCCACCCCCTCTATCTACCTATCTATTGATCCCCATCCACCCCCTCTATCTACCTATCTATCTATCGATCCCCATCCACCCCCTCTATCTACCTATCTATTGATCCCCATCCACCCCCTCTATCTACCTGTCTATCGATCCCCACCCACCCCCTCTATCTATCTATCTATCTATTGATCCCCATCCACCCCCTCTATCTACCTATCTATCTATTGATCCCCATCCACTCCCTCTATCTACCTATCTATCTATTTATCCCCATCCACCCCCTCTATCTATCTATTGATCCCCATCCACCCCCTCTATCTATCTATTGATCCCCATCCACCCCCTCTATCTACCTATCTATCTATTGATCCCCATCCACTCCCTCTATCTACCTATCTATCTATTTATCCCCATCCACCCCCTCTATCTATCTATTGATCCCCATCCACCCCCTCTATCTATCTATTGATCCCCATCCACCCCCTCTATCTACCTATCTATCTATTGATCCCCATCCACCCCCTCTATCTATCTATTGATCCCCATCCACCCCCTCTATCTATCTATTGATCCCCATCCACCCCCTCTATCTACCTATCTATCTATTGATCCCCATCCACCCCCTCTATCTATCTATCCCCATCCACCCCCTCTATCTGTCTGTCTATCGAGATAAGAACATCTGTCCACCCTCCCATGCCTCCCCTTTTGTGTGTTGGGGTGGAATGGTGTCTGGGGAGGTTTGGTGGCTGGGATGGTCAGGAGCAGTGGGCAGTGTATCAGATGGAGGGATGGGGGGGTGGGAATGGAGCGTGTAGCAGAAAGAGATAGGCTGAAGAATGGGCCCGGTGCTTGAACCAAAGTGAGCAAGCGTTAGACTGAGTCAGAGACAGGCCGTGTCACAAGCAGATGTTCGCCTGCCAGTGGGTGTTTCTGGGCACTGGAGCGGCTGGCATGGATAGAAGCACACGAAGTACCAAAGACATTGCACCAGGACAGTCCAGGGACACTCAGCTGAGTACAAGATCAAACAAGCGAGTAAGAACAACAAGGGCTGTGACTGCTCTGGAGGAAAGGCCAAAGGGCGGCACCAACCGTGTCATGAATGCGCAAGAGGATACGTGCGGGGTGTATAGGAGGCTGCTCGTTACTGTCTGTGTCTTGGGGTGTCTCCAACTGACTCTTTGGCAGGCTTAGGGGGCAACAGAGGAATCCATACGACAGACGGGGCCTGTCCCGGGTACAAATACAAAGGGGCTCGCGGGCCATCTGGCTACTGAGTCCTCTCACTGTCCTTTGTTGGACAATAAACCCGACCTGGGCGCCTATCTCGGGGGGGTCGCAGTGCCGGGCCGGCCGCCATTTTCTTTTCCCAGCTCGGTGCCTGACATACACACAGCGGGGGCGGGCGAGTGGCAGGGGAGCCGACCGGCACTTTAAATGAAATGTTCCTGGCGTGCTTTTTTTTTTTGGCTCAACCAAAATTTTCCCAGCAGGTGTTTTTTTTTTTTTTTTTGCTTAACAAAAATGTTCCCGGCCCTGGGGGTTGCGAATTAAAAAAGGTCGAGCACCACTGTCTTATTGGAGTGTGTGGTCTGTGGGGGCTCTTGTAAAGTCAACCATGAGCAGGGCTGGCCGTGTATATTGAGGGACAAACGAAACAAACGCAGCCGGACGCTGATCATCACCGGCGGAGCAGATCTGTCCGGATGTCACACCAGTGAACCCGGAATTTACTGTATCACTGCGCTGAACTACTACAGAGCGTGTGGGATGGAGGGGGAGGGATGGATGGAGGGGTGTGTGGGGGGGAGGGATGAGGGGGAGGATGGATGGAGGGGTGTGTGGGGTGGAGGGATGAGGGGGAGGATGGATGGAGGGGTGTGTGGGGTGGAGGGATGAGGGGGAGGGATGGATGGAGGGGTGTGTGGGGTGGGGGGATGAGGGGGAGGATGGATGGAGGGGTGTGTGGGGTGGAGGGATGAGGGGGAGGGATGGATGGAGGGGTGTGTGGGGTGGGGGGATGAGGGGGAGGATGGATGGAGGGGTGTGTGGGGTGGAGGGATGAGGGGGAGGGATGGATGGAGGGGGTGTGTGGGGTGGAGGGATGAGGGGGAGGATGGATGGAGGGGTGTGTGGGGTGGAGGGATGAGGGGGAGGGATGGATGGAGGGGGTGTGTGGGGTGGAGGGATGAGGGGGAGGATGGATGGAGGGGTGTGTGGGGTGGAGGGATGAGGGGGAGGGATGGATGGAGGGGTGTGTGGGGGGGAGGGATGAGGGGGAGGGATGGATGGAGGGGTGTGTGGGGGGGAGGGATGAGGGGGAGGATGGATGGAGGGGTGTGTGGGGGGGAGGGATGAGGGGGAGGATGGATGGAGGGGTGTGTGGGGGGGAGGGATGAGGGGGAGGATGGATGGAGGGGTGTGTGGGGGGGAGGGATGAGGGGGAGGATGGATGGAGGGGTGTGTGGGGGGGAGGGATGAGGGGGAGGGATGGATGGAAGGCTGTGTGGGGTGGAGGGATGAGTGGGAGGATGGATGGAGGGGTGTGTGGGGTGGAGGGATGAGGGGGAGGATGGAAGGAGGGGTGTGTGGGGTGGAGGGATGAGGGGGAGGGATGGATGGAGGGGTGTGTGGGGTGGAGGGATGAGTGGGAGGACGGATGGAGGGGTGTGTGGGGTGGAGGGATGAGGCGGAGGATGGATGGAGGGGTGTTTTGGGTGGAGGGATGAGGGGGAGGATGGAAGGAGTGGTGTGTGGGGGGGAGGGATGAGGGGGAGGATGGATGGAGGGGTGTGTGGGGGGGAGGGATGAGAGGGAGGATGGATGGAGGGGTGTGTGGGGGGGAGGGATGAGGGGGAGGATGGATGGAGGGGTGTGTGGGGTGGAGGGACGAGGGGGAGGGATGGATGGAGGGGTGTGTGGGGTGGAGGGATGAGGGGGAGGATGGATGGAGGGGTGTGTGGGGGGGAGGGATGGGGGGAGGATGGATGGAGGGGTGTGTGGGGTGGAGGGATGAGGGGGAGGATGGATGGAGGGGTGTGTGGGGTGGAGGGATGAGGGGGAGGGATGGATGGAGGGGTGTGTGGGGTGGAGGGATGAGGGGGAGGGATGGATGGAGGGGTGTGGGGTGGAGGGATGAGGGGGAGGATGGATGGAGGGGTGTGGGGAGGGGAGGGATGAGGGGGAGGGATGGAAGGAGGGGTGTGTGGGGTGGAGGGATGAGGGGGAGGGATGGATGGAGGGGTGTGTGGGGTGGAGGGATGAGGGGAAGGATGGATGGAGGGGTGTGTGGGGTGGAGGGATGAGGGGGAGGATGGATGGAAGGGTGTGTGGGGTGGAGGGATGAGGGGGAGGATGGATGGAGGGGTGTGTGGGGTGGAGGGATGAGGGGGAGGATGGATGGAGGGGTGTGTGGGGTGGAGGGATGAGTGGGAGGGATGGATGGAGGGGTGTGTGGGGTGGAGGGATGAGGGGGAGGATGGAAGGAGGGGTGTGTGGGGTGGAGGGATGAGGGGGAGGGATGGATGGAAGGGTGTGTGGGGTGGAGGGATGAGGGGGAGGATGGATGGAGGGGTGTGTGGGGTGGAGGGATGAGTGGGAGGGATGGATGGAGGGGTGTGTGGGGTGGAGGGATGAGGGGGAGGATGGAAGGAGGGGTGTGTGGGGTGGAGGGATGAGGGGGAGGGATGGATGGAGGGGTGTGTGGGGTGGAGGGATGAGGGGGAGGGATGGAAGGAGGGGTGTGCGGGGGGGAGGGATGAGGGGGAGGGATGGAAGGAGGGAGGGATGTTTATAGGATGGGGTGAGGAATCGTGTGTCTCTGCCTTGTTCCTGCGGCCTGACCCCCTTTTCCATGTGCCCATAGAGCCCACTGCTGCTTGGCCCATGCGTCTGCTGGGCATCGCTCTGCTCCTGGGCGCTGCAGGTGAGAGAGTGCTTGCACCAGTGTGTGTGTGTGTGTGTGTGTGTGCACAGCTGTGGTTTGTGTATGAACCTTCACTGATGTGTTGGTCTGTGTGCGCGTGCGTACCCATGTGTCTGTGTGTGAGCATATCTGTGTTTGTATATGAGCCTTCACCCGTGCACTAATCTGTGTGTGCGTGCGCACAGTTGTGTTTTGTGTGCCTGTCCCCATGTGTTTGTGTGCGTGTTCAGCTTTGTGTTTGTGAGTGCCTGCAACTGTGTGTTGATGTGTGCCTCCACCCATGCATTATGTTGTGTGTGTGTGTACCCAAACCCTTGCATTAGTGTGCGCGTGTGTGTGCGTGCGCACAACGATGCGTTTGTGTATGCCTACACTAGTAAATTAGTGGTGCATCTGTGCCTGTGTGTCAGTTTTTGAACATAGATATGGATATGCTTCTGTGTGCAGTTATTTTAGTGTGTATGTTAATGTGTGAGTGACGGCATCCGTGTGTTAGTCTGGGCGGGGGTATGTGTGCCCTTGTATGTGTGTTTGTGTATGAAGTATGTGAGTCCTTGTGCATGTCTTAGTATGTACGTCTACCCACATCCCCTACCAGTATGTACACAGGCTATCACTACACACACAGCCCATCGCATACATGGCCCTGCCCAGTACTACACACACAGCCCATCGCATACATGGCCCTGCCCAGTACTACACACACAGCCCATGGCATACATGGCCCTGACCAGTACTACACACACAGCCCATCGCATACATGGCCCTGACCAGTACTACACACACAGCCCATGGCATACATGGCCCTGACCAGTACTACACACACAGCCCATCGCATACATGGCCCTGACCAGTACTACACACACAGCCCATCGCATACATGGCCCTGACCAGTACTACACACACAGCCCATGGCATCTCCATCTAACAGCTCCTCCTTAACTCAGCACTGCAACATGGCTTGAAATCTACAAGGGGCAGAGTTAAGGGCACATATTCAAGAGGGCAGAGTTAAGGGGGGTGCAGCTCCACCCCAAGAGGTGGACTGAATACAGGACCCTCTGGAAGCACCCCGCTGGCTGTGCTGCAGGGGAGACTGAGGGTCGGGGCTTGAGGCTGGCTGGAGACTCAGGTGCCTGGCTCCTGGCAGTGACCCTGACCTGTGCTGATCTGAGGTGACGGAGGGATGGTCTCTCCCTGTGTGTCTGTGCCACGGCATGGCCATTGGCAGGGGGATCGGCTGTGGACCACCCCAAAGGGGCAGGGCTTTGTTCAGAAGGGGCGGGGCTAGGAGCACCCCACCCTCAGCACAGCCCAGACCTCACCGTGAGGGACTCCGGCGGTGATTTAATGGACTCGTGCTCTGGCTGCCTTTTAAAGCCTCAGGTCCCGGGGCAGCTGCCCTCTTTGCCCCCCATTGGCCTCCCTGATCTCAGCTGGGGCCTGTACCCAGCTGTTGCCCCCGTGCCTAGCTCACCCAGCTCAGCCCTGCTCTTCTGCGCCCCACGACGGGTCCCCGGGGCTAGCGGGAGCTGCCAGGGTGTCTGTGTTTTACTTTCCAGCTGTGCCCGGTGGCAGCTTCAAGCTGCGTGGCCAGCCGTGCCACCCGCACTCCCAGCCCTGGCAGGCCGCCATATTCGACCGCTCCAGGTACAACTGTGGCGCCACCCTCATCAGCCAGAGATGGGTCCTGACTGCAGCCCATTGCCACACCGGGTAGGTGGCCTGGGAGTGGGGGCGGGGGTTGGGTTACAGCACAAGGGTCCATCCAGCCCTGTGTCCGATCTGCTGACTGTGGCCAGTGCCAGGTGCCCCAGAGGGATCTAGTGATCCCTCCCCTGTCGCTCATTCCCAGTGTCCGACAAACAGAGGCTGGGGACACCATTCCTGTCCATCCTGGCTAATGGCCATTGATGGACTGATCCTCCATGAATGTATCTAGCTCTTTTTTGAACCCTGTTAAAGTCCTGGCCTTCCCAACATCCTCTGGCAAGGAGTTCCACAGGTTAACTGGCAATTCTGCCATTGGCTTGTTTTTCACCTGGTGTGTTACAGATTCACATCAGGGCAGCTCCCCCATCCCAGGCATGGGCAGAGCCAGGCCGTGTGCCATCTCAGTCCTCTCCCCACCTTGTCCCCCAGTGGCGTGGGCGAGGGAGGCGGATTCTGTTCCTACTGGGAGCAGAGGCCCTGCCAGAATCAGTGCGGACAATTCAGCCCTTTGCCTCCCCGCAGCCCCATCCACGTGCGGCTGGGGAAGTACAACCTGTACACGCGGGAGGGGAGCGAGCAGCACCGAGCCGTGGCCAAGGCCCTCATCCACCCCGGCTACAACTGCACAGACCACAACAACGACATCATGCTGCTCAAGCTGCACACGCCGGCCGCGCTCAACCGCTACGTCCAACCGCTGGGCCTGGCCTCCCGGTGCGCGGAGCCAGGAAAGCAGTGCTCCATCTCGGGCTGGAGCAACGCCATCAACGCCCAAGGTGGGGGGAAAGGGGGAGCCGTGGGCCTGGGGTGCTGCTGGGGGCCAGGGGGCGTCGGGGACTGGAGACATTCGAGTGAGGTTCGCAGGCCCCCAGCCCGAACCAGCCTCTCCCGGGAGCCTGGGCTAGTGCAGGAGACAGGGAGAGGCCATTGCTAGTGACCGGTGAGGCCTGCGACGGTGGGGAGGGAACGGAGCAAAAGGCAGGAGCCCCAGGTGCTGTAAGTTACTGCTGGAGCCCCACACGGTCCGCTCCGGGAGGTGCTGAGGGGAGGGGTGGGGCACCACAGTCTGGGCGGTGCTGAGGGCTGACTGCCCCTTCTGGGGTGTGGAGATGCCCCCCACTTGCCGAGGGGCCTAGTGAAGTTGTTGGCTTCTCTGCAGGGAAGACAGACAGACAAATAGTATCTATCTATCTATCTATCTATCTATCTATCTATCTATCTATCTATCTATCTATCTATCTATCTATCTATCTATCTATCTATCCTCATACACCCCCTCTATCTATCTATCTATCTATCTATCCCCATACACCTATCTATCTATCTATCTATCTATCTATCTATCTATCTATCTATCTATCCCCATACACCCCCTCTATCTGTCTGTCTGTCTGTCTGTCTGTCCCCGCACCCAGGCTCGCTCTCTCTAGCCCCAGGCCCCCCCAGACGCCGGGGGGCTGCATTCCAGGGGCAGCCGTAGTTGGGGGCAGATCATTTCCCTGGCCTTGTGGCCTGGTTCTCGCACCGTCCATCTCGGCCACGGGACACCCGGCGAGATGGGGCCAGGGCAGATCCAGCAGCCCCCTCAGTGCCGCTAAGCAGGGGCTCTCCGTCTCTCTCAGAAAACGTCTCCGTCATCCTCTACTGCAGCACGGTCCACACCATCTCGGATGAGCAGTGCGCGGCCGACTTCCCCGGGCACGTCAACGGGAACATGCTGTGTGCCGGCCTGAGGGGCGGAGGCACGGATTCCTGCGAGGTGAGGAGGTGGGATGAGCCAGCTGCTCTGTGGGTTGAGGGGCTGGTCTGTGGGGGAGGGGGGTCAATGAGGGGGTGGGATGGGGTGGTGCCGGAGGCTGGTCTGTGGGGGAGGGGGGTCAATGAGGGGGTGGGATGGGGTGGTGCTGGAGGCTGGTCTGTGGGGGAGGGGGGTCAATGAGGGGGTGGGATGGGGTGGTGCTGGAGGCTGGTCTGTGGGGGAGGGGGTCACTGAGGGGGTGGGATGGGGTGGTGCTGGAGGCTGGTCTGTGGGGGAGGGGGGTCACTGAGGGGGTGGGATGGGGTGGTGCTGGAGGCTGGTCTGTGGGGGAGGGGGGTCACTGAGGGGGTGCGATGGGGTGGTGCTGGAGGCTGGTCTGTGGGGGAGGGGGGTGATTGAGGGGGTGAGATGGGGTGGTGCTGGAGGCTGGTCTGTGGGTCTGAGGAGGTGTCTCCTGCAACCCCTCGGGTCCCGCCCTTGTTCTCTGACTCCCTGTGGTCCGTCCCCTCAGGGTGATTCCGGAGGCCCACTGGTGTGTGATGGGAAGCTGCAGGGCGTGGTGTCCTGGGGGGACGTGCCTTGTCTCTCCACCCTGAAACCTGGAGTTTACATGAACGTCTGTAAATACTACAACTGGCTCCTGGCCACCATGTGGGCAAACTGAGCCCCCCAGAATAAACCAAGTGCTGCCCCCTTGAGCCTTGGCGTCTCCTTTCCCCACTTGGTTAATTTTTAAAAAAAATTTCTGCTGGATTTTTTTCACTTTAATTCCCCATTTTTTGATGAAAATGCTGAAAACGGACTTCTTCCTCATGTCCCTTTTGCATTTTCATTTCATTTTTTTTTCAGTTTTTAACTCCACTCCCTTTCAGAAGTTTTAAATGTGAGAGAAAATGTGTGTGGGGTGTTTTACCTTCACTTTCCTTTCCTTTCATTTCCTTTCCTTTCCTAAAATGCTCTCTGCACGTTTTACACTGGGAACTAAAGCAGGAAAAAGCAAAAAACTGAATGAGGAATTGCCTTTCAAAGAAAAAAAAAAAAAAAGGAAACATTTTCATGGGAATATGTTGTCACCGAAAAGCATCAAGAAAAGTGAAAGATTTTGAATGCAAGGTGACATTTTTCCACTAGAAAAACGGGGGCAAAGATTTTTTAACTGGAAAAATTGGGTAAAATGAAGTGTCAATCTTTTTTTCCACCAGAAACATGGTAAAAAATGAAAAAAAAAAACCCCTTAAAATTTCTTTTACTGGAAAAGTGAGGTATATCAGTGAAAAAAATCTATCCCAACAAAAATCTTAAAAAAACCTCAGAATAAAATAGTGAACAATTTTGAATGTAACAAAACTTTTTGTCCTGGGAAAATGGAACATAGTGGAAGACTTTGGAAAAGTTAGGGTTAGGGGGGGGGGGGGAGGGGGGGAAGGAGAGAGGAATTAGATAGTTGAAAATGCAAGAAAATCTTTTTCCCAGCAGAAAAATAGGAATAAAGTTTCAAAAGCTTTTAAACCCCCCCCCCGCCCACTTTTGCATCTTTCCTAGTGGGGAAAATAAAAATAAGTGCAAAGAAATGGGGCTTTTAAATCACCTTTAAAAAATATCTTTGCCTCTTTTTTTTCCCAAAGGAAAAAGCAACATTTTCTCTGCTCATCTCAAATGAAAAAAAAATGGATTTTGTTTTCTGTAAAATGTTTCATTTTGGAATGTGTTTTGGGGGAGGATGGGCAAAGGAAAAAAAAGGAACAAAAATATTGTTCGTTTCATGTGCAAAATGTTTAGAGCTTCATAGCTTCCAAATCCAGCAGGGACTATCTGACCTCTTGTGTCCCAGCCAAACCCAAATGCTTCCCAGAATCGATCCTTTAGTGAGAGAAACATCCAGGTGTGATATAAAATGGGTGGTGCCGGAGTCCCATAGGAAATCGCTCTCCTGGCTCCTTCCTCTCACTGACAAACAATTGTTCCTTTCCCCTCTGGCTTTAGCTCCTGCCCTTGGGTCAGGCTCGCCCTTTCCCGTGTGTATCAACGCGTCCCTTAGTAAATGTGGGGTCCTGGGGAGACATTGATAAACAGGGATCACATTGTGCCCGAGCCTGCCTTGGGCCTCCCGGACTCTCTCACTGGAAAGCACTTTTTCTAACCCTTTCATTAGCCTCGTGGCCGGGGGAGGTGGGTGAACCCCCACTGTGGGGAGGCAAGTCCGCCAGCCCCGCCCCTTCCACCCCAGGCCACGCCCCTGCTGAAGCCCCCGGCCTTCTCAGTCTGCCGACTCTGCGCATCACTCCTCACTGCCCTGTCCCCAGGAAGGGGAGCAGGGAGTAGCGGGGACCTTTGGGGTGGGGGGGGGGCAGGGGGAGAGCCCCGTGGCCCCATGGCTCTTTTAGAGAAGTGGAAGGGCTGGTTAGCTCGTGTATCTGGGGCTGGACGCCACCCGGGTGGAGTTAGTATCTAGGAATTTGCTTCCCATGGTAGAATACAGAACTGGCTCCAGCCCAAGGCCCATCACCGGGGAATTCACACCCTGCCGCCTCCAGGGAATTCACACCCCTCCCGGGGGAATTCACACCCCGCCCCTGGTGCCTCGGAGAGGCAGCGCTGCCGCACTGCAAGCTGAGTCCGAGTGTGGAAAAGTATCTGCTAATGAAAGGACGGAGGCCAGGCGCCAGTGCCCAGGGAAATGCCACCAGCGGGATTTGCAATCGCAGAACTGGGAGCAGGCTGTGAGGCACATGCTGTGCCCGGGCACTGGGCGCTCCGCCTGGAGCCTGGCAAGCTCTTGTCAGGCTGGCCAACTCAATCAGCCACCCACTCCATGTGCCCACGGCCGTGCCATGCAGCCAGCGCAAGCGCAGAGACAGCCCCGGCCCTGCCCGCGTGGTGCTGGAGCGGAGCGGGTTGCTCGCCCGTCTGAACTTACCGACTCTCCAGCCGGGACTGTCAGGGGCCGGTGGCAACGCTGCACCTTGCACACGTGCCGGGGGGCTGTGAGATCAGTGGTGATCAGGCACGACCCTCTTTGGCACCCAGGTGGCTAAGTCCCAGCTGGTGCTGGGCGACCTCCGGCCAGGTTACCCCAAAGGGTTTGCAAGCTGAATGCAAGAGGTGGGCTGAGACTGGGGAGCACAATGAACCAGGAGCTGCTCTCTCTGCACTTTGCTTTGTTTCCCCTTGTGAGGGGGGGCGGTCACAGAAGACCCCTTGGGGCGGCTTCCTGGGGTGCTGACACGGCCACTGCCACTCACCTTCCTGCTCTCTGGGGCTTCTCACCACCCAGACCTGCCGAGCCAGCTCCCTGGCCAAGGTCCCGAGCTGAGATCCTGCCCCCCCGAGAAGCAGCACAGACACTGAACCTCTTCAGATCCAAGGAGAGTGCAGTTTTGGGCCCAGCCTCCTGGGATACCCCTCCCCAAATGGGGTCAAACCCCAATGAACGATGCGGGCAAGTCCCTTTCCCCCTTTCATTGCTAATGTGCACACTGGTTGCTCCCCCAGGTAATAATTAATTACGCTGGGCTTGATAGAAAATACAAGTGACTTTATTAAGTACAAGCAGTGGGATTTTAGTGGTAATAGGTGAGAACAGGCCGAGCAAAGTAGATTCCAAATGAAAGAAAACAGAAAACGCGTCGCTAACGCTGCCACTTGCTCCTCAGCACGAACTTATTACAAACTTACTACAAACTCATCCGAAAGCTGCTTCTTTCCCCGCCAAGTCTTCCAGACCAGGGCAGTCTCCCTTTCCCTGGGGTCCCTGGTCCCCTCCTTTGGGTGTGTCACACCCACCAGCCCAAAGACCCCAAACTCCTATTTTCCTATTGTTTTGAAAGATTTCCTTATTGCATGGGGAGTCACCTGGCCCGTCCCTACCAACGCCTGCTAAGACTTAAGGCCAAAAGGCTATTTGCATATGATTGCCTGGACATGGAGGCCTCCCAGCAGTGGGACCACCCTTGATGACTTTCATTCCCACGTTTAAAACCCATAAAACATTCTGGGCCCACATGTCTAATGTTACACACAAGAATGATCCATTCACCAAAATCAGATGAACAGATCCAGGTGAGTAAGACATGAAGATAGGCAGGTTAAATGGAGTAATTTGCTCGAAGCGTCTTTGAGTGACATACATTTATGTCCACAAGTCCATTTCATAAAGCATGGGGTGGGGCTGTGAACCGTCACACCCCTCATTGGCCAGAGCGAGTCCACGGGCAGCCTCAGGCCTGGATCCAGCCTGCCAAGCTCAGGGACTCAGAGGACAAACTGGAGAGGAAATAGCTCCTGTGGCTCTTCGAAGCCCCACCCACTAAAGAAGCTCCACCCACACAGTGGGCAGGCTCTCACTTGTGTCTGCCCCCTTGCCAGTGCCAAGTTCCTAACTGATCTCATGACCCTGGGGCACCATGAGTTTGACTTGCTCTGTGGGCATCCCCTGGAGGCGCCTACAAACATCTCAGCCAATGACGTCTTCTGCAGCTCATGGAGTTGAGTGGGTGCCTGGCCAAGGACATCATCCACCACCTGCAGTGGGTGGGGGGGGGTCTCATGATGTCACGAGTGGGTGGAGCTTGAGTGATGGGCACGGCTCCCACCGGGGTGCTTCCCAAAGGACATTCCTGGCTCTCATTGGAGGGCAACGACGGCAGCCAAAGAAGGGCTCAGCCCTGAGTCTAACCACCATCTTGAAGAGAGACCCAGGGTGGAGACTGGCTGTGCTCCCCCCCTCCCAACTGTCCTTGAAGCCCTCTCGGGACAGCTCAGCCCTGTCCAACAGCAGCCACCCGCCCGCTCCCCAGCCGACTGACCTGCAATTTCTCCAGCTGTCCGCCAGGTCCTGTCTGCACGGAGCTTCGGGCGCCGGATCTGGGGATGGAAAGGCAGGGCCCCCTGGAGGTTTTTGCCTTTGCTTGCAGCATGGGTCATGGGTCACTTGTGGATTTAAACTAAATGGTGGATTCTCTGTGACATGGAGCCTTTAAACCATTGTGATGCTGCACCCCTGTGTTTCTTATGGAAATGTGGGTTTGAATATGAATATGCATAACTCAGACATGCTTTATGAAAATGGGGCATATAGAATCCTAGGATCCCAGAGTGGCAAAGACCTCAGGAGGCATCGACTCCAACCCTCAGCCCAAAGCAGGACCAGCCCCAACTCAATCAGCCCAGCCAGGGCTTGGTCCAGCCAGGACTTAAAAACCTCTAGGGATGGAGATTCCACCCCCTCCCTAGGGAACCCAGCCCAGGGCTTCCCCACCCGCCTAGTGAAAGAGTTTTCCTAATATCCAACCTAGACCTCCCCCCCTGCAACTTGAGACCGTTGCTCCTTATTCTGCCACCTGCCACCACTGAGAACAGCCTCTCTCCAGCCTCTTTCGAACCTCCCTTCAGGTAGTCGAAGGCTACTGTCAAATCCCCCCTCACTCTTCTGCAGACTAACAAAACTCAGATCCCTCAGCCTCTCCTCTTAAGTCATGTGCTCCAGCCCCGTAATTATTTTTGTTGTCCTCCGCTGGACTCTCTCCAATGTGTCCACAGCCTTTCACTAGTGGATGGTCCAGAATTGGACACAATACTCCAGATGTGGCCTCCCCAGTGTCGAATAAAGGGGAATAATCACTTCTCTAGAGCTGCTAGCATTGCTCCTCCTAATGCACCCTAATATGCTGTTAAACTTCTTGACTACAGGGGCACACCATTGACTGATATGATCTATCATTGGAGAGTTTGTAATCACCTGAATGTTTTTATTGTATATCAAGTTAGAAATATGAAGTATAAGCCTGTTTTTATCTTTACATGTGCTAATGAAGGCCATTAGCAGTACTTAAGGAACTTTTAATGGCCCAGATCTTAAGATAATGATCTGGGAATAATCACGAGTCAAGGCCACTGGTCACTGGGCCAAAAGTTAGGGGGCTGTGACAAGAGCGGGCTGATGAGGTGTGCTCTGTGATGCACAGGAGGTCAGACCACATGCTCACAAGGGTCTCTCTTTAACGTCCTTGAGCATCTGCACCCAGCCACTGGATGTGTTTTTAAAGGCAGAACATTTATAGGGGCTTAAAAAACCCCTTTGTGAAAAGCACAGTCAGAGACGGGAAATGTCATTTCCAGCACAAACAGCCCGAGGTGGAGCGAGAGCTGAAATTGCAGGTGTTAGTTTCCTGACCAAAAGAACATGGAGAAATTGACCCAGATCTGCGAAATGGAGCTGAATCTGCATTTTTTTTTTTTTAGGCATTGCTGAAACAACATCGCTTCATTCTAATCCTGGCCTCTAGGTTTCTCCTGGAACATCCACGTTAATTACGCGCCTTCCTTAGAAATCATTTACTCTGGCAGCAAGCAAACGAACACGACTTTATGGCCTGCTGCGGGCAAGGCATTTGCCCCTTTGAAGTCGGAGTTGGAACAGACCTGCTGAGTCATAATTACAGCCATTGCGAGGGCCCACGCCACTTAGCAACTTCAAAGCCGGGTGCAGACGCCACTAATCCGGAGATTGCTTCCCTGGGAGGCTTTCAACCAACGGGCTGCATTGCATGGTGGGAAATGTGGGTGCTTCTTCCATAAGCCGTGGCAGCTGATTTGGGTCCCCGGATTTATAGCTTGTGAATGGCAAAGGCTGATTCTAAGATGGGGCGTGGGCAGCCCTTTCCCATGGTGCTGGGCAATTCTGGGGTATCAGGGGAGCCCGTGGACCAGAAACCAGCCTGGGGAGGTGCCCTGGATGGGGGCTGACAGTTTCAAAATGAACAAGAAGGAGAGTTTGTCTTTGGGGAAAGGTTGGCTTGGGGGTGAAGACAGTGGTCAGAGCCTAACAAGATCTGGTTTAAACTCTTTCCCCTTCTACAAAGTACCCTGTGCGAACTCACTTCAGTGCTCTGTGCCTCAGTTTACATGTCATAGAAATGGGGCTACTGATATTTCCACACAGGAGATATGGTGGGGGAGCGTTCCAAGCCCCTCAGTGCCATGCTGCATTAATGCTACCTTTGCAGCTATGAACAGACCATGACCCGTCCTGCTGCCTCGTCCAGTCTGTAGAACCTCCCCTGGGATCCTTGCCTTGGGTCAAGGCCCCTGAGTTGAGCTAGCACACCCTTAACGCTGACCCTTGCATATATGCCCTTAACTCTGCCCCTTCAAACATTTCAAGCCTATATCTGGTGAGTGAGCTAGAGCAGAGCTTTTAGAGACGTCAGAGCTCAGTGGGAACTCTCCAAAGGAGGGAAAATCATCCCTATTCTTAGGGCACATGTTTCAAGGATCAATTCTCCCCACTGAGGGTGTCTGCCCTTTGTTTCAGGTCTGGATTTGCCTGTCCACTGTCAGCGCTCGCTTTGCCTTTTTTTGCCAGGTGAAAGAGTCCTCTGCCTCCCAAAATCTCCTCCACAGAGTGCTAGCAAGAGCCAGCAAACGAATCACCTCTTTGCTGTCTCCAGAAGAAACTCACTTCATTGAGCACCGTCAGTGTCTGGCTCGCAGGCTGGTTTTCCAGCCCTTGGATCACTCCCACTCTTTGCTGAACCCCAGTTTCCTGACGTCTTGTTTGACATGCAGATCCCCAAAGCTGGGCATATGCTCCTCTTGGCTGGATGCAGAGGGGCCCAGCTGCCTGGCTTCTACTTGCTACCCCGCACTGCTCCAGCTCAGGGTCAGGCTCACCCTCTTAACTCATGGTTCCACCAGAATGTCTGGGTCCTTGCCAGAGCCACTGCTTTCCAGAGCACAGCGCCCTCAGGCTGTGGGTGTGACCCACACTCTTGATAGCAAGGCACTTCTGTACCTTAGAACAGATTATTTCACCCATAGGGTCTGTCTGTCTTAGGGTACGTCTACACTTGCTCCCTAGTTCGAGCTAGGGATGCAAATGTAGGCAACCAAAATTGCTAATTAAGCAGGGATTTAAATATCCTGCACTTCATTAGCATGATCTCGCCGGCGTGTTACTCCACTCAGCAGCTGTTTTGAAAGTGAAAGTGCGCGCCGGGGCGCATTAGTTCAAACCAAACCCCTTGGTTCAAACTAATGTTACTTCTCAAAAAATGACAATTAGGGTTGTCAAAAAATTAGAAGTAACGTTAGTTTGAACCAAGGGGTCTGGTTCGAACTAACGTGTCCCGGGTGCACTTACAGTTTCGAAACAGCTGTTGAGTGGAGTAACACGCCGGCGAGATCATGCTAATGAAGCGCAGGATATTTAAATCCCCGCTTTATTAGCAATTTCGGTCACCTACATTTGCATCTCTGGTTTGAACTAGGGAGCAAGTGTAGACGTACTCCCAGGTACTTATTTGGTCCTTCTCATCTTCGTACGTCATCACCGTGCAAACTTTAATGTATTTATCCTCACAGCTCCCCAGTGCAACAGGGAAGCATGCTGACCTCCAGCTTACAGATGGGAAACTGAGGCACCAAGTGACTTGCCCACAGTCACACGTGAAGCATCTGCATTAGAGTAGGGAATTTATCCCCCTCCTATGCCCCTTTGTGGTGAATGGGGGTGTGTGTAATACTCTTTTCTTACCCATTACCAAGATAGCTTCCCCAATTATCACCTCTAATACCATTAGCTCACAGACATCCCACTCTCCCCACCTCTAATATCATCAATTCACAGACACTTACCTTCCTTCCTCCCCCCCCCCCTGCATCCCCCTCCTGTTCTGAAATGTGATTTGTCCTTTTCATATTTGTTCATTTTTTTAATTGTATTCTTTGGTATATATGGTTGTGACTATTTTCTTCCACTATTTGATCTGAGGAAGTGGGTCTGGCCCACGAAAGCTCATCACCTAATAAACCATCTTGTTAGTCTTTAAAGTGCTACATTGTCCTGCATTTTGCTTCAGTTACTCTTTTCTGGACATTCCAACCATTCAGTTATCTAAAGTCTTTCCGCAGTGGTTAACTCTTGAGACCTAACCCTTATTATCTTGCCCGTAAGGGCTAAAACCATAGATAGTGGCTCCTCGAGAGTCCCCAGGAATTCTAGGGAAGCAGGAAGTGAGTTGGCAGGAGACCAGGAGAGCCAATGGAAAGAGAGTGTTGGCTTTTGAACTGGAAACAGAGATCCCTTCCTGAGCCTACTGTGTGTCCAGAGCAGCCTTGAAGGACATGAAATAAGCCAGGGTGCCAAGCATGGAGAATCCAGCAACATCCACGCCTAGGGAAGGACTAACTCTTAAAACAACAGAGATGTGAGTAGAACAGGGGATGTTTAGTTAGAGAGGATCAGGTGATTTTTTCTTTATTTGGGGGTTTGTTGGAGTTCTCTGTGTTGAGCCCATTGTAGCTACCCCCTTTACACGCTCCAAACTGAATCCCCAGGAAGAATTCTATGTGTTTGAATCCTTTTTTTAAGAACAGTTGCTCTTTAACACCTGGCCACCAAGTGCTGTGTCACCAAGTGTGTTTCCTTGCTTTGTTATTAAAAGTCACCCTTTTAAGACCATGCTCTGATTCCTGCGTCCTAGAAGACAGGAGGCTTCATATGCAAGTGCCTGAGATGGCAAAGCCAAACTGTTCAGAGAAATTACAATTTTTCAAGCTCCCTCCAGAGGAAGGGTGAGAGCGCTCAAGGGTAGCCACAGGAAGGAATTCACAAATGCGCCTTCCTGGGTTCTCAAAGGGGTTTTTGCTTTTGGGTGGTGGCAGCGATACCAATCCAAGGCCAGGGATCCATGACCTTGGGGAGTGTTTAACACAAGCCTTTAGCGGCAGGGTATTTTAAACTCTTTTGTGAGCCCCCATGTTCTCCACGCAAAGTGCCAGAGTGAGGAACAGCCTCTACACCCCTTCTGGCCTTGGACACCACGGGTAGTGCTTTCGCAGCAATTAACAAGCCCTTTTGGAGAGCATTTCCTTGTGCAGGAAATGCCCTTGATACAACTTTTCCTTTGGCCTCGAGCCTGCGTCCGAATGAAGAGAAATTCCATTTCTCTGGCCAGCTCCACCCAAGAGCGAGATGCACTCGGGGGCTGAGGGACTGGAAGACCCATCACCATGGCAGCGCTGCATCCGCCGTTGCCCTGGAAACCGGGCGCTGCGAGGAGAGAAGAAGACGCGGAGGCATGGCTGTGTCCCTCGGCTTTATTGGGGCTCCCGGGGTGACTCACCCGGCCCGTATGGTTTGCTGGATCCAGTCAAGGTATTTGCTGACCTTGCTGTAGACACCTGGTTTGTTAGGCAGGGCGCATTCCTCCAGCCCCCACGACACAATACCCTGGAGGGACCTGCCGCACACCAACGGACCCCCGGAGTCACCCTGTGGAGACAGAACTTTGTGTCACTAGCTATGTGCTCCCTCCCTGACATGGGGGTGAGTGGGATGGGGAGATCAATGGCTCAGAGGGGAGGAAGCAGGCAAGCACACAGTGGTGGAAGATGCAAATATGCAAATCAACTGCTGAAATAATTTGCATAAAGCTGCACAAGGACCAGGGCTGGGTAGAACTCAGGCTGGCCCTGCCCTGTGTCGATTTCAGTCCAGAAGCCCCACCCCTAAAATCCCCACTGACCCTGCTCTGTTGGCCTCTGCATTCAACTTCTTCCTTGTTGCTGGGGCTCCTGGAAGGCCCAGCAGTGGCAGATTTGGTCCCCGATGCCCCATGTGTGAGGAATTGGCTACAATACTTCCCCCCCCAACACACACAGGCTGCTGCAACATCGGGAAGGGCAAAGAAGGGGGACCCCAGGATACTCATCCATTGCCAGCAGCAGGTCCCGATCCCCTTCCCGTCACAGCGCACCGGGAATGTTTCAATAAAATGTTTTGCAGGGGTGGGGAACCTATGGCCCTGGAGCCGTATGTGGCCCCTGACTTGCCTGACTCTGGCCTCCAAGGCTCAGGGCTCCCCTCCCAGCCTGCTCCTGTGCTCTCCTGCTCTCCCTCCTGCTCCCGGCAGCCCCCTCCCACACACTGAACCCCTCATTTTTGGCCCCACCCCAGGGCCTGAGGTCCCCCACAAAATCTACTAGTCCTGGCCCCACTAACACACGAAGGGAGCATCTTTCTCCTTCTCAGTTGGGGGGCCAATGAGGTTTTTGGGGTTTTTTTTTGCTTCTCACTCTTGTGCGGCCCCCCAGCTGATTTTTCAGCGGCCCTCGACCCAAAAAAGGATCCTCACCCCTTTTCTATGGAAAAGAGGTGCTTCGTCAGCACTGACATTTGTCACGGGAAAGGGTTAGATTTGGCCAATTTTTCAGAAAAGAATTCCGGAAATGATCAAAATGCCCTGCTTCCACAATTTCAGATGGAACCATTCCTGGTCCCCTGGTTCGAAACGACAGCTCGTTTCAAAGTTTAAAGCAACTGGTATCATCATTTCTTTTGTAAAGGGCCGCGACGCCAAGAAATGATTCCAAAACCGCTGGGAAAATCAGATTGTTGGCCTTGTGGGTTCGTGAATGTTTTCGAGAGGCCGATTTGTCCTCCTGGTTCAGGACAGGAAAAGTTTTGCGATGCTCGAAAATTTTCCCGGGACTGGATCCCCTTTCCCTGGCATGTCTACCCAACGCGTCCCCAATAAGCCCTCGGACCTGGCAGGAATCCGTGCCCCCTTGTGGCACGCCGGCACACAGCATGTTGTCAGTGATCAAGCCGGGGTAGGTTCTTCGACAGTCTGAATCGGAGATGATCTCGAGATTAGCGCACTGAAGCAGGGCTGGGAACGAGGCTGCTGGTATATTCAGGGGAAAAAGAACAATCAGCGGTAAACAGATCGGAATTCTCCTGCACACCACTCTGGCTACAAAACGGGGAAATCACGGCACGTGGGGAATAAGCCGATAAGTTGGTTTTGCAGCAACACTTTTCAGCGTGCTGAACCCTGTCAAGAAACGGGGGCGTTTTCGGCCATTCTCCCAACTCCAAGCTTTTCTGGGTAATGGAGTTCAAAACTGCAAAGAGTTTTTCAGTGGGTTCAAATGGGGAAATGTTGTGGGGGAGGGGCTGGAGTGGAAACGATATTTTATTTTGACATTTTGGAGAGGGTAAAAGGGAGGGGGAAAGTCTGAAAGTGAAAGGAAACTTTCTGAAGTGCTGTAAACGAAAGGTCACGATGGACCCCAAACTGATTTTTTTCATATAACAAGAATATATGGTTCAGGATGGGAATTTTTCTCATTAGCTGGAAAATCTTTTAGGGGACGGGAATTTCCCATCCCCCCTCTGTCCCTCCTAGGTCCCATCCCGTCCCGTCCCAGCTAAAGGAGGTATGTGAGAAACTCAGTGTTCCCCTCTAGTGGCGACAGAACAGACTGCACTTCTGGCTAAGACAGCTGGGCCTTTTCACTCAAGCTGTAATGGCTCATGAGTTCAGATGCCAGAGGTCCCCGGTTCCCCGCCGTGCCACGTGGGTCAGCGTACGTTTGGGGGTGGTGGTGGTGCCCCAGCCGGACACCAGGCAGACGATCCCAGCCGGGGCGGCGGAGCTGGCCAGGGCGATGGGGTGCACGTTGTTATTCAGCTGCACGGGGCTGCTGAGTTTGATGAGCATGATGTCATTGTCCTTGGTGGCGGGGTTGTAGTTGGGGTGGGCAACGGACTTGGCCGCCATCTTGACCTGCTCAGACTCGTCCATCTGCCTCAGGTTGTACTCGCCCACACGGATGCTAGTGGTGCTGGAAGCAAACGCAAACAGCGGCTCTTGGGGGAAACTGACCACAGAACAGCTAAGAGATCAGGCTGCATGGGCTTGTTGTGCCGGGCGCAGCCCAGACCCCGGCCGAGATCAGGGCCCCATTGTGCGGGGCGCAGCCCAGACCCTGGCCGAGATCAGGGCCCCGTTGTGCCGGGCACAGCCCAGACCCTGGCTGAGATCAGGGCCCCGTTGTGCCGGGTGCTGCCCAGACCCTGGCCGAGATCAGGGCCCCGTTGTGTCGGGCGCTGCCCAGACCCCGGCCGAGATCAGGGCCCCGTTGTGCCGGGCGCAGCCCAGACCCCGGCCGAGATCAGGGCCCCGTTGTGCCGGGCGCAGCCCAGACCCCGGCCGAGATCAGGGCCCCGTTGTGCCGGGCACAGCCCAGACCCCGGCCGAGATCAGGGCCCCGTTGTGCCGGGCGCAGCCCAGACCCTGGCCGAGATCAGGGCCCCGTTGTGCCGGGCGCAGCCCAGACCCTGGCCGAGATCAGGGCCCCGTTGTGCCGGGCGCAGCCCAGACCCCGGCCGAGATCAGGGCCCCGTTGTGCCGGGCACAGCCCAGACCCTGGCCGAAATCAGGGCCCCGTTGTGCCGGGCGCAGCCCAGACCCCGGCCGAGATCAGGGCCCCGTTGTGCCAGGCGCTGCCCAGACCCTGGCCGAGATCAGGGCCCCGTTGTGTTGGGCACAGCCCAGACCCTGGCCGAGATCAGGGCCCCGTTGTGTTGGGCACAGCCCAGACTCTGGCCGAGATCAGGGCCCTGTTGTGCCGGGCGCAGCCCAGACGCCGGCTGAGATCAGGGCCCTGTTGTGCCGGGCACAGCCCAGACCCCGGCCGAGATCAGGGCCACGTTGTGCCAGGCACTGCCTAAGCTTGAAACACACAGAGATCAGGGCCCACCCTCTCCAGCTGGGGTCAGCAGCTCCCCCCCCCACTTACCCCCTCAGTACGCAGTGGGCGGCCGTCATCACCCACTCCTTGTTGATGAGCACCCCCCCGCAGTACAGCTGGTGTTCATTGAAGATGGCGGCCTGCCAGGGCTGGGGCTTCTCACAGGGGTAGCCCCCGACGATCCGCGTGTCCGTCTGCGCCAGGGCTGCAAGGGGAGAGCGACAGGACCCTGCTAGGCTGGGCTGGGGCAGGGCGCGTGCGTGTGACAGTCACTAATAAACACCCCAGGCCTCTACTAGGCTCACCCCTGTTTTCTGAGGAGCCCGCCTCGCTGACTGAGGGGAGTCACCGCTGAGTCACTCCAGGACAAGCAAAAGGGGAATTGGCCCTCACGGGAAATGCAAACAAAGGGGCAGGGACACACACATGCACACACAGACATAGATCCAGAACAGAGCAGGGATGGACAGGCAGCAGGGCTGGACAGGCTGACAGACAGACAGACAGAACAGGGCTCATCCCCTCCAGGGGGCAGCGCGCACACACACACACACACACACACACACACACACACACACACACACACAGAGCAGGGTTCATCCCCTCTAGGGGGCAGCACACACACACGCACACACAGAGCAGGGTTCATCCCCTCCAGGGGGCAGCACACACACACGCACACAGAGAACAAGGCTCATCCCCTCCAGCAGGGGGCAGCAGGTGCGCACACATACACACGCACACGCACACACACACACGCACACGCACACGCACAGACACTCTCCCGCCTACCTGCTGGCACTAGCAGCAACACAATATTGAGCAGCTCCATGGCCATCCTGCCCGGGTATTGAATCGAGTTGCTCTGGCAGGTCACTAAGTGGGGGATCAAATGCAGATCATTCGGGGGGCAGGGATTCCCCCCTTACCACCCACAGCTGCTTTGCGCCCGCACCTCCTGCATCACTGGCTGTGCCCACAGTCCCAGCTGTGCCCACAGCCCCTCGCAAGCCATCCCTTGCTGAGCCCCGACAACCCCTCCCACTCTGTCCAAGCACTGCCCAGGAGAACAGGGTCCGCTTGGCCTCTCCTTCCCACTACGTCCCTCTCTGACCCACAGCTGCAGCAAGATGGGAATTTTCTTCCTGGCAGGAGATCTCGAAAATGTGTTGCCATGAAAAGCCAATATTGTGAAATTTCCCAAGCTGAAATCTGATGGTCTTGGGCAATGTTCCATCCATGTGTGGAATAAATTATATTGCACGCACTAAGGCATGTGTGGATGTGCACCACCAGCAGAAACACACGCTACCAGCTGTGGGTGCTCTGCTAATCGGCTGGGCGGCATTTGAATCACTGCTGGGCAGTGCTCCGCTAATTGCTTAGGAAACACTGAACAGTCTCCCCACATCCTTTACTCCTGCTCCCCAGCCTCTCCACCCCCCCAATCCATACTCCCAGGTTACTCAAGGAACACAAGGCCCCAGTCTCTCCCGCCTGCACCCCCAAAACAGCCCTCCCTGGTGCCCCTCCCCCAGACCAATTCTCTTCTCTCCACTCTCCCCTGCCACCCCACCCTAGAACTGACTGCAGCGTGGACGCCCGCCCCTCATGTCAATTGCAGCGTGGACGCCCGCCCCTCATGTCAATTGCAGCGTGGCTGCCTGTCCCTCATGTCAAATGCAGCGTGGCTGCCCGCCCCTCATGTCAATTGCAGCGTGGCTGCCCTGCCTCCCCCAGATCAATTTCAGGTATTCCTCCATGGAGCCCACGAACCCATCACCTTGGCGACAGGCATCCTGTTGGGATCTGAACGCGCCCCAGGTGACAACCAGACCAATCCAAAGTCACACTCCAGGGGGGCCGCATGGCAGATGCCCCATGGTCTGGTGCACGGTCCATTCTCCCTTATACTCAAGACCTAGCTCTGAAGCTAGCAGTTCTCTCAGGCCCTCGTGGTGCTGCCCAGACATGTTTCTCCCCTCCAGGTTGCCCCCAGCAGCTCCTGCTCTCTCCTCTATCCCCTCCCCACCCCCCGTGGCAGCTCTCTCCTCCCCTCGGTCATTAGGGGCAGTCTGACAGGCTATACGCTTTCTGCCTCTGATGACTCCACCCATGACAGGCAGCAGGGAAGAATCCTGACCCCATTCCTAAGTGTTCTCATCACAACACACCTTCCTGTGATAGTGACACATGGGCCCTGACTCAGCTGAGATTGGGGACCTGTTGCGCTGCAGACCTCATCTGTCCTGGTCTCCCTGACTCTGAGGTAGCCCAGTAGGTGATTGACCGGGAGACCAGGCATGAATCCAGCTGAACTTCCATTTCAATGAGTCAGCATTTCCTGGCCAGCTCTTGTCAGTATCACCATGCCTGTGCTACATGTGGGGAAACTGAGGCACAGACCAGCCAAATGAGTGGCTCCTGTGGCAGAGATGAGATTACAACCCAGGTGTCCTAAGCACTAACCCAGCTCAGTAGCTCTTCACGCCCCCAATGGCACTTGGACCTCTTTGGGGGCATGTTTGAGAGCTTGATTCTTTTTGCAGCTACACCAATGTCCCTGAGGTTTCCCCTTAACAAGTGAATTCCCTCACTGCTTGTATTTATCGTGGTTATTGATTGGGAGTAGTACAGGAGCAGCTGCAAGTGGCAGACAGGGCCCACGGTGCTAGGCGCTGTACAAACACAGAGCCAAAAGCTGGTCCCTTCCCCAAAGGCCTAGTGCCCTTTGCCTTCCGGCAGCCTGTTTCTGAAAGAATGACCCCTCCCCTATCGTCTGGGACAGCTCTGGTCAGGGGGCATCAAAATCAGAAACCCAGAAATCTCCTGTTTCTCCCCTTTTCCCCATTAGAATCTGGGCATGGCCTGTCCTCCGCACATGGATCTTTTAGCAGTGCCAATGTCAGGGGAGAGAGTGGGGGTATGAGTATGGGGATAGATAGATAGATAGATAGATAGATAGATGGAGGGGGTGTTGGGGATAGATAGATAGATAAATAGGCGGGTGGGGATAGCTAGCTAGATAGATAGATAGATGGATGGGGTGGGTGTGGATAGATAGCTAGATAGACAGAAAGGGTGTATGAGAATAGATAGATAGATAGACAGAGGGTGTGTGTGGTAATAGACAGACAGAACGATCAATGGATCAATAGATAGAGGGTGTGGGTGGGATAAATAGACAGACAGATAATAAAATTAGTCCAGCTAGTTAAGTCCAAAGCTGGCTGCCAAGCGTTACAAAGAGATCTCAGCCTACCGGGTGACTGGCCAAGCAAGTGGCAAATGAAATCCATTTGATCAGTGAAAAGAGAAGCACCTTGGAAAACATCGTCCCAACTCCGAGTGCAAAGTGATGGGCTCACTGACAGTTGTTACCACTGAAGAAAGAGCATAAGCCCCGCCAGGCTGGGTCAGACCAAAGGCCCATCCAAAGCCCAGTACCCTGTCCTCCAACAGCAGCCAGTGCCCGGTGCCCCACAGGGAGTGAACACATCAGGGGATCACCACGTGATCCCTCCCCTGTCGCCCATTCCCAGCGTCTGACAAACAGAGGCTGGGGACACCCCCCCTGCCCAGCCTGACTACCAGCCACTGATGGACCCAACCTCCATGAATCTATCTGGCTCTTTTTTGAACCCTGTTAAAGCTCTGGTCTTAGAGTCACAGTGGCTAGTGCCTGGAAAACCCCCGTGCAATGTGCAGAGGCTGTCCAGAAAGAGATCAGAACTAGAAAAGGTACAGAGAAGGTGGCAGATGATGAGGGGCATGGAACAGCTTCCATATAAGGAGGGATTTAAAGGAAGAGGTCTATAAAGGTGAAACAGTCCATAGAAAGGTGTTATTTACTCCTTCTCATATCACGGGACCCCAGTGAAATTACTAGGCAGCAGGCTTAAAGCAAACTCGGGGAAGGATTTTCACCCGGGGCCTGTGGGACTCACTGCCAGGGGACGATGTGAAGGTCGCGGCTGTAACTGGGTCAAAGGAGGTTCCTGGAGGATGGGCCGTGGCCATGGCATCTGGGCCATCCCCTGACTGGTGTGTTCCTGGGTCCAACAGGCTGTGTTGGAAAGAGGCGCCCGGTCCTCACTTGCTGCCTTCCCCAAGCCAATGGCTGCCTCCCCCAGTCCTTCCCTCTGAGCGAAGCCCAGGCCCCTTTACCGTCGTTCCTGGCCCGCTCTTCCTCTCAGGCTGCTCCTCACCAGGGTTGAGCGCTCACTTGTCCTTTGTCTGTCGCCTCCAGAGAAAGGATGGCCGCGTCCCAGCTATACATCCGGGAGTGGGTGGGAGCTCTTGTGACCGCCCACGCTGCAGAGAATCCAGCAGGGTGGGTCTGGCTGTAACCCAGAGAACAACTTCAAAGGCCGGCCCAGCAACGAGTGGCTGCAAACTCACATGGAACCTTACATCGACGCCTGGCAGAACCAACCCTCGCCTGCTTTTCTGCCCCTCACACGGTTCTCCTACCTCTTCCCCAGGCTGGGCTGCTTTTAACCGCACGGTGCCCCATCTCCGCCTCTCCCTGGGGCAGCTGGGTGGCTTTACGGGCGAGGCGACGCCTCTGTTGCAGTTGTTAATCTCCTAATGACGAGGTGTCAGCTGTTCCCCCCCCTTTAATTAACCTTACGAGAGTATTGCTCTAGTTTGGCTAGAGTCACAGATTGAGCAAGGACTAGGTGCTGCAGAAAGAAAGAAAGAAAGAAAGAAAGAAAGAAAGAAAGAAAGAAAGAAAAAGAAAGAAAGAGCCATTCACCAGCAGCTGTTTACCACGGAGTTATTTCAACAGCAGTTCTTCCACCCACGGCTGCCAGCCACCGCCAGCTCTCTTCGCCGCTCCATTACTATTTGCTTAGTGCTGATTCTGGGCCATACGCTGCACTGAAGGGGAGGCTTGCGAGACACCCATGCCAATGGGATCATGTCTTATTTCTTTCACCCACAGAGGAATCAGCCTCCCATTGGACAAAACACCTGGGCGGCCCTTGCCCGCACATAGGCCTGTTGTTTGGCTGAGGAGAATCGGATATTTATTTTGTGCCATTTCAGTGGCTCAGAGCATCGCTCCCTATATCTACTTTAGAGTGTGCCTGTCTGCGAGTCTTGTCTGTGTGTCCGTCTGCGAGTCTGTTTGTCCAAGAACTCCTAAAGAGCTAAGGGCCCCCAAATTTGGCAGGCAGCTTCCTCCTCTCCTAACTTAAAGCAAGGTCGGGGTCTGGTTGTGCCAGGAGAACTGGAAGCCCCAGGAAAAGGACTGGTTTCCATAACATGCAAAGGGAGGGGCTGCGGTTTGGAGGGACATGATACTGAGAATGCCCCTTGGGGGGCAGCGAGCACAGGGAGAGCTATCCTGCAGAGGGACCGATGGGGCTCTGCCATCTTGCCTGCCAAAACACTGAGTACATAGCCCCAAACCCTTCCCACCCCCTCCTTGGCTGCAGTGCTGGGGGAAGGGGAGAAAGGAGAGAAGAGGCCCCTGGTGGCTCGGGGGGGGAGGGGGGGGGGGAGGGGCAGAGTGGGAGAGAAAGGAGCAGGCCCTGGGTGGACTGGGGAGGAGATAACAGTCTGCTAGTAAGAACATGAGCCTGGACAGACTGAGTCAGACCAAAGGTCCATGTAGCCCAGTGTCGTGTCCTCCGACAGTGGCCAATGCCAGGTGCCCCATAGGGAGTGACCAGAACAGGGAATGCCTGAGAAGCAGAGTCTAGGGACACCATCCCTGCCCATCCTGGCTAAAAGCCATTGATGGACCCAACCTCCATGAATTTATCTGGCTCTTTTTGAACCCTGTTATAGTCTTGGCCTTCACAACATCCTCTGGCAAGGAGTTCCACAGGTTGACTTTGCTGTGTGAAGAAAAACTTCCTTTTGTTTGTTTTAAACCTGCTTCTTATTAATTTCATGTAGGGACCCCTAGTTCTTATATTATGGGAACAAGTAAATAACTTTTCCTTATTTACTTTCTCCACACCAGTCATGATTGTACACACCTCTATTATATTCCCCCTTGGTCTCCTCTTTTCTAAGCTGAAAAGTCCCAGTCTTTTTAATCTCTCCTCATATTGGACCTGTTCCAAACCGCTAATGTTGACATCAAAGTTTCTTTTTCAGCATTTTTTTTCAAAAATGAGTTTTGGCAATATAAATGCTCACAACTGTGGGAAGGCAGGGTGGGATGAGGCGGTTGTGATTTACTGACAGAAGATGTTGTGATTTTAAATAGAGTTGTTGCCAGCACACGCCGAGCTTAAACTGAATTCCAACGAGTTCTCAAGCCACATTTTGCTTATGTGTACATTTTGATCATTAGCAGTGTGGTTTTGTAGATGTCGGTGTGTTTTGGGACATCAACATTTTTACTCACATTTTACTGTTAAAAGTCGGATGCTTCCCCTAGTTGTAGTCTAGCATTACTATGACCGTATCGAAAACCACAGTGTGGTACATTGTGATATTGCCATACAGAGCTGTTGGCCGTAAAGAACAAAGATGCTCTGTTGTGTTTATTGCTCCTCACAAAACAAAACAAAACAAAACAAAACAAAACAAAACAAAACAAGAGGGATCCCCTCCGTAAGCCTGTTTACGAGGTACACACAAAGTGGTCTGGTCTCGCTACACATGGGGTTTGGGTTTGTTTATCCTACAGAAGAGAAGAGTGAGGGGGGATTTTATAGCAGCCTTCAACTTCCTGAAGGGAGGTTCCAAAGTGGATGGAGAGAGGCTGTTCACAGTAATGACGGATGCAGAACAAGGAGCAATGGACTCAAGTTACAGTGGGAGCGGTCTAGGTTGGATATTAGGAAAAACTATTTCCCTAGGTGGCTGGCCTTCATGGCCTCCTGAGGTCTCTTCCCGCTCTAGGATTTTATGATTCTACAACATACAGATGCTTGTTAGCTCTCGAACAGGGTGCGCGCCACTAGAGGGTTCACACACTGTTTGAGAGGCTGCCAACACATTCCTAGAGCATAAGAGAGGAAAGGAAAAGAGAAGGCATCCAACATGGCCTAGGTTTCACCCCTCCGCCCAGCGGCGCAAAAACCTCCAGGCCGTACACATGTACAGAGGTGGCCCAAAATGTGTGCCAGAGCATTCCAGTTCATTGAAACCCAGACATTTCTCAGGGGTGAGTCCCTTCTGAGGTAACATTATAGAATCCTAGAATCCCAGGGCTGGAAGAGACCTCAGGAGCCATCGAGTCCAGCCCCCGCCCAAAGCAGGACCAGCCCGACTCAATCATCCCAGCCAGGCCTTGGCCAAGCCGGGACTTAAACACCTCTAGGGATGGAGATTCCACTCCGTCCCTAGGGAACCCAGCCCAGGGCTTCCCCACCCGCCTAGGGAAATAGCTTTTCCTAAGATCCAACCTAGACCTTTCCCACTATAACTTGAGACCATTGCTCCTCGATCTGTCACCACTGAGAACAGCCTCTCTCCATCCTCTTTGGAACCCCCCTTCAGGGAGTTGCAGGCTGCTACCAAATCCCCCCTCACTCTTCTCTTCTGTGCACTAAATAAGCCCAAATCCCTCAGCCGCTCCTCGTAGGTCATGTGCTCCAGCCTCCTCATCATTTTGGTCACCGTCCGCTGGACTCTTAGCGTACGTCTACACTGCGGCGCTATTTCGGGATACTTCAGGAACAGCTGGCGGTTCCCTCTAGGCACCTGGAGCCCCTGGAAGTGAGAGGAGACATTGTGCACTCCACCCCCAGGCCAGTCAGGGCTTGGGGGCAAGGTGTCCTCCTGCTCTGCCCCTGTCCTGCAAGGAGCTTGTGGTGCTTCTAAGCACTGTGCACTCCTTGGAGGGCAGGAGGAGACTTTGTGTGCTCCCCCATCCCTAGGCCTGATTGACCTGTGCATGGGAGAATGGCAGGAGCTCCGCAGGCCAGATCAACTGGTGTGGCAGGCCAGATCCTGCCAGCAGAGGCCGTTTTGCCCACTCCTGTTCTAGTTCATCCCTGAGAGACGCCTACCTAACCTTCTTCAAACCCCAGAAACTTCTCCTGAGCCGCCTGTGGGATTTGAATTCACCACCTCTGCTTTATAAGGCCAATGGCTAACCTCAAAGGGTGTGTCTACACTGCAGAGGTTTTTTTGAAAAGCGGCCATTTTTCCAAAAAAACTTCACTCACGTCCACACTGCAATCGCGTTCTTCCGCAAGAAAATTGAAAGAATGGAGGGTTTTTTCTGACATTGGTAATCCTCATTCTACGAGGGAGAAGCCTTTTTCCAATAGAGCTCTTTCGCAAAAAGGCGTGTGGACGGGGAAGAGGGAGTTCTTTCGGAAGAAGAGGAAAGAGAAAAAAGCACAGGTGCCCTGGTGGCCACTCCGCCCACAGCAATCCCATCTTACATGCGAGAGAACGTCCTTTCAGTCTGGACGCTATCTGTCGAAAAAGCAGATCACTTTTTCGATGTGCTTTAGCAGTGTGGAGACTCTTTCGGAAGATTTTCAGAAGCTCTCATCTGGAAAAGCTTCTTCCCAAAGAAGCCTGCAGTCTAGACGCACCCTTGAGCGATGGAGCCTCATCCACTGTGCTCCCATACTTTCTGTAATGGGGGTCCCAGTACTGGACACAATATTCCAGATGTGGCCTAACCAGGGCTGAATAAAGAGCAGTAATCACTTCCCTAGATCTGCTGGCAATGTTCCTCCTAATGAACCCTAATATGCCTTTTCAATGAGGAAAAGTTGAAATGACTTGGTCTGATAAGGTGAAAATGTATGGGGATAGATAGATAGATAGATAGATAGATAGATAGATGGATGTATAGATAGATAGATAGATGGGTGTATGGGGATAGTTAGATAGATAGATAGAGGGGGTTTATGGGGATAGATAGATGGATACATAGTTAGGTGTAGCCAGACAGGAACCCCCCTTGTAACATCCATTTTTGCTTGCCTGGAGCATGCAGGGCACACAGAGCAGAAGGCCCAGGCTGTGTGACCGTGAATGGCTGTTAACAGAGATACGCCAATTGCTGACCAAGAGGCTGCCAAGGAGTGTCCTTGACTTAACCCATATTGATACGAACACACAGCCGTCCGCGGGGGGAGGAATCTCTCGCCCAGTAAAAAAATGTCTAGTACTCACAATTTAGTTATCTCTCTTGCAAGTGTAAATTAATTTGAAACTTGCTTGTAAGAACTGGCGCCACAAAACGGACCAGTACAATTTGGCATCTTAAGATAAGAAAGAGGATACGGGCCCCCAGGGGTATAAAGATGGGTCCAGCAGCACATTTACTCTGAGTGTCAATCTACCATCTATGTGCTGGTCGGGTTAGGTGTTTGATCTCCCGAGGTTCCATGAGGACGCCCACCTCGTATTCGTCTTTCCTAGGAATTGAGAGACCGGCCCTGGCCTGACACGCTGGAGTCGAGAGGCACAGAAGGGGGTAAAAATTGTACCTGGATGTGGTCCTTTGTCTTAAGTGTACACATAGACTTAGAGCTCTTTAAAGATTAAGCTGTCACTTGGTACCATTATTTCTATTTTCTATCTTTATTTTCTTTGTAACCATTTTTTAAAATCTGTATTTGCTAACAGTTAAGAAAGAGAGCAATAGCCATTGTAACCATATGATTTATAAGTCTTTTTAATAAACCTGTAACTGTTTAAGCTTTAACCTGACTCCTTCAGTTGCTGTAACAGAACCAAGCACAATTTAAAAGAACTTCAGCTGGTCATAAAGGACAGGTATAGGAAGAGCTTGGGCGTTTGGATTTGTGTCACTCTCAGGTGACAGGTCCGCTGGGGCGTCTGTTGGCCTGCGGGCCACCCTCTGCGACGGGACCCCGGTCCTAGCAGTAAAGATATGGACGTTAAACCTTTTCTCGGAAACACACACACACACACACACACACACACACACCCTGCCCTGACCGTCGGCTGACAATAGGTAGAGAGGGTATATGGGGATAGATAGACAGACAGACAGATAGATAGATAGATGGGGTGTATGGGGATAGATAGACAGACATAGGGGGTGTGTGGGGATAGATAGATAGATGGATAGGGGTCTATGTGGGGCTAGGTGGCTAGAGGAGGTGGGCTGAGATCCCCAGTTCACAGACCCCCTCAGCAGATGTCTATCCCCTCTTCTCCAGAAGCCATGTGAGGCTACATCTAGACTGCAGGCTTCTTTCAGAAGAAACTTTTCTGGAAAAGATTTTCCGGAAAATCTTCTTTCGAAAGATGCGTCCACATAGCAAAAGCGCAATGAAAAAGCGCTGTGCTTTTTTGAAAGCTAGCATCCACATGGATTGGACGCTCTCTCGTATTTCAGTTGTGATGACTGTGGACGGAGTGGCCACCAGGGCACCGGTGCTTTTTCCTGGAGGCCTTGTCTTTCGGAAAAAACCCTCTCCTCTGCGTCCACACGCGCCTTTTCCTGAAAAAGCTTTTTTGGAAAAAGGCTTCTTCCTCACAGAAAGACGTTTACCGCCGTCGGAAACCCCCCCCCCCCCCCCCCATTCTTTCGGCTCTCTGTTGAAGTAGACATACCCTGAGAGGCTGAGTTCTATGGTCGCTGCTCTCTGAGTCGCTGGCGTTGGGTGACACCAGTGGCTGGCCACTGGGGAGGAGTGGCTGGGGGCAGGAGGCTATGAAAAGGGTGGTCTTGCCACCCTTCCTGTGGCACTGGGCAGGCTCCCATGCCGGGAGCTGTGTGGGGGGAGGGAGCTGCCTGGTTGCAGACGCCAGGGCGAGGTGACTCGGCTGCTGCCATGGCACCCACGGGAGCTCTGGGCCTCACTCTGGGCACAGGGCTGCTGAAAGGGAGGCCGGGGGATTTCCAAACCAGGAAGCAGCCAGCTGTGCTGAGGGAAGCCAGCAGGCAGGGACGGTGTTTGGCGAAGGAACCGGATTCCACCACGAAATCCACGTGGCAGTGACCCCCCCAGCGCCATGGCGGGACCTGGGCGTGCCGCTTTGGGGTGACAGCGTAGGCGCACCGGGCCTGCCATCGGAGCTCCCGGCAGCCGGTTCCAGGAGGCCTGGGTGAGCCGAGGTGACACCACCCAAGGCCCAGCCTCTCCAGACCTTCCGCCTTCACACCTTGGCAAGATCCCATATTGACAGGGTGGGGTGAGCCCAGGCCAGGGCAGGGCTCAATTCAGGACACACGGTCACACCCACCAGCTCAAATGAAAGCTCTCGGCGCAAGATCCGGTGGGGTGTGCGAAACTGGGCTCCTGGCAGCCTAGAGAGCGTGTGTGTGTGTGTGTGTGTGTGTGTGTGTGTGTGTGAGAGAGAGAGAGAGAGAAGTGTGTGTGTGTGTATGTGAATTGGGCCTTTCCGCCTCAGGGAGCAGCCTGCTTTGTCTCGCTGTGTTCTTGGGGCTCGGGCAGGATCTGAGAAATAAAGCTGGGCGGGGTTGTGATCAGCCAGCGAGAGGGTTTCATGCTTCGATCCAGCATGTGGCAGTCGGTGCTGCGAACAGATCAGAGGAAAACCTTGACCACAGCCGTCGGGAAAGGGGGGGGGGGGTTGGTCCAATGGTTAAAGCAACACTCAGGAGCCAGAGCCGGTCTTCAGGTGACCTAAGAAGCGACTGCAGTTGGCCTGCTTGGTGGGAGAGTCAGCAGACAGCTCCTTACCTCCTTGTTCCTGCCCCTGTGCAGCCTCAGTCCAAGTTCCTGAATTCTGTGTCTCAGCTTTGATTCCTGATTTCCGTGCTGCATTGGGCCTCTGTCTCCCTCCAGCACCAACGCTGAGCCTGGGCACCAAGGCCCAGCTCCCACTTGGCTCTAACTGCTAGGCCTGACTCCTGCTCCAGCCACGCAACACTGCTGCCCACGTTCCTCAGCCTGTGGCGAGAAGAATCTTTGCCCCAACCTTCCCTTTTTTGACCTTCCCTCTTTAAAACACGTCCTTGAAAGGGATTCGTGGCTTTCCCCCCGGAAGAATGTCGATCCCAGTGTGTTGGTGCATTCCCCTTGTCAGGCTGTTCTCGGGGTCCTCAGGAAAGGGCGAGATGATCCTGCCAGAAGAGGCTGAGGGCTGGTCTCCCTGGGAACCAACACAGGCATGGTTACATCTCTCCAGGGCAAGGAAGCGAGGGTGAAAAATCCACCCGCCTGAGCGCTGGCCGACCTCACTCCTCCATAGCTAGCACTAGATTGAGGGACGAATCCTCTGCTCAGCCTAGTTCCTGCCTCTCGGGGAGGTGGCTCTCCCTGTGGGAGAACCTGTTCTGTCAGCAGACGTGCCTCCCGTGGGAGTGTAGCCCCGACAGAGAATTTTAGTTTTGCTCTAAGCATACGAGGCCAATGATGCTCACTACTCCTGTATCAAGAGTTGCGCCTGCGTTCTGCAGGCTTTTCGGTTTCACCCTGCCAGCTCCCCTTGCTTCTCGTTAGCCTTGCAAATGAAGTCGCGCTTCCTGCCAGCCCGGCAAGCACGTTGTGTCAGAGTCTTCTCTCATCTGTAATCCCACCTGAAACGCGCTGGGAAATGGTCGAACCGCCACGTGGCTGGGGTGAGTGGCGGATGTGTGCCCGGGATGCGGTTGCTGTGGCTCTCTGGGTTTCGTTCTGCAGAGCCTGGGAGCATCGGACCGTGAGGGACAGAGCCACGCTCCCTCCTCATGGTCCAGCTCACGGTCCACTAGATTGATGTGCACCACGGCAGACCGGCTGCTCTATGCTCGTCTGCCGGGCCGGGGGGCGGAGAGCTATGGAGGTCTAGGAGAGGTGTCTGCCCAGGAAGAAATGGGCGTGTGCTGGCTGGGGATTCGGAGGCAGCATCTCATCCTCAGAGGCCTGCACTTTGCTGTCAGCTCTTGGGCAGCCAATGACCCTGGGCACCGACTTCAGGGGTGCTCCAGGACTCAAGCACCCACTAAAAAAATAGCGGGTGCTCTGGACCCACAGGGCCAGATTAATTGTTCTTGGGCCCCAGGGCCCAGAGTGTGGCCCCACCGCCTAGCCCACATGCCCCCCTAAGGCCTTGCCCTGGCCGGCTTCTTTTTTCTGAGGCCCTGCTCACTGCTCCCATGAGAGGGAGGGCATAGAAGAGTGAGCACCCACTGAGAAAAATAAAAGTCAGCACCTTGTGTAGCTGGGATTGGATGGGTCACTCAGTAGCTGCCTTGCTCAGGTCACTGAAGGAAGACAGGATGCTGGGCTAGATGGACCTTCGGTCTGACCCTGTGTGTGTCTGTCCTCATGACCTTGTTTATGTCTCTATTAAATCGGATCTGGTTTACCCTGCGGACCATAGAACTGACCCGCCTTTATCATGTTTAGAACTGGTTGGAAGTTTTCAGCCAAACCTTATTTTGGCTAAAAAAATACAGATTTGGCCCCTCCATAATGGAGGTGGGACGCGTGTTGGTTTTGCTGATTCGTTTCAGTAGCGAGAGAGAGGAAGGAAAAATTGTGAAGATCAAAATGCTGCCTCCGGATATCTTTCAGACAAACCATAGCAATTCTTTTCCTGGTTTGAAACGCCTGCTCTTTTCACAATTTCCTTCGGTGTATTTAAAAACACCCCTCGCCCCATCAAGACTATTTCAAAAAGAAACACTTTGTTGGATTGGTAACGTTTTTGCCTGCCTTTTCCACCCGCAGAAAATTTCAGAAGTTTTCAGTTCCACTTTCTCTCAGGGTATGTCTACACTAGCCACCCTAGTTCGAACTACTGTAGACATACCCTCAGAAAGATTGCTTTCCCTTCAAATTTCGATTTGTCCAAAATGTGCCCAGTTTTCATTTATGGTTTGGCGCCAAAGACTATCTCCCCCCACCTCTGGAGTTGCTGGGAATTTCCAGAATTTTCCAGTTCAGGGGCACCGGCAATGATTTCCCCCCTGATTTTTTGGACTTGCCAGAGATAGAAACTCCACTGGTTTGCACATCACTGGAAACTCTTCCTGGAGACCATTTTGTTTGCCTCTGGACGGCTGAGAAAGCTGCTGAGTTGTGCTGGAGGGCAAATGAAGGCCTGTGGTACACCGCTGTGCTCAGAGCCATGGAAACGCTAGGTCTGAATAACAGAGATGGGCTAATAAACCTCTCCAAAAAGTCCTGCCACTCAACAGACAGCTGCACCTTCCCAGCCACAACCACCTACACCTCAGGGATGTTCTGACTGGGATGATTAGAGGGCACAATTAGGGCAGAAACAATTTATCTGCTAATTCATCTTTTTCCAGCATCGGTTTCTCACCACAGCACATTTCCAAGCCTGCCAGGGTAATGCCAATTTTCTCCTAGCAGCCCAGCAATGAATCCAGTTGTCACGGCTGCTACTGGGTACAAATCCTCCAGGAAACCACAGCACAGTGGGTGGGGGAAAAGGAAAGGGAATCTTGCAATCCTCACTCCCCCCCATATATTGACACGTGTTTCTGTTTTGTGGGTTCAAACGTGAACTGTTTTGGGAGAGTGCTGCTGGAAAAGGGAAGTGGGGAGGTCTGGGTTGGATCTTAGGAAAAACTGTTTCCCTAGGAGGGCGGGGAAGCGCTTGGATGGGTTCCCTAGGGAGGGGGTGGAATCTCCATCCCTAGGGGTGTTTAAGTCCCGGCTGGACAAAGCCCTGGCTGGGATGATTGAGTTTGGGTGGGTCCTGCTTTGGGCAGGGGGTTGGACTCGATGCCTCCTGAGGTCTCTGCCCGCCCTGGGATTCTATGAGTCTATGAAAAGCGTTTTTGTTTTTAAAAGGAAACCCCAGTTTGTAGAAGTGGTCGGTATCCCTTTATGCATTGCCTGGGGATGGTCTGGTGATGCTCATCATGTTCTGCTGCAGGAACCACCAGAACCTATCAGCGCAGTTGTTTCTTGGGCTCGTTTCTCCCATAGATTCATGGAGTTTAAGAGAGAACGGTGACAGGTCGAAACACAGACGTCCCCTTGGGGTTATCCCCTGGTGTGCTGATCATGCCACAGACACCCACCCACTTGCTCCCTGGGGCTCCCCACCACCCCCTTCTGCTGGGCCAGATCCTCTGGTCTCCCCCAGCCAAAGGAACAGACCTGGGGTTACTGCTCCCCTGCACTGCAACACTGAACCACTTCAGCCCTCAGCTATAAGGACTCAGCATCCAGGAATCCAACCCCCCAAAGGGACCAAAACTGCACATAAATCTGTCCTACTCTGTGGAAAAGTTACACACAGTGAAAGCTCGTGAAGTCCATTCCCTTTATCAACGAAAGAGAGAGCTGCACCGTGGTTGCTCCCCGCGGGTAGCCATTATTTACACAGGGCTTGATAATAAACAAAAGTGTTTTTATTACGTACAAGCAGTAGGATTGAAGTGGTTGCCACTGAAAGCAGACAGATCAAAGTAAGTAGCTAAACTCAAATGAACAGAAGCGCTTAGCTAGTTCTAATACACAAAGAAACTTGTTACATGCAAATTCTTACCCTAATGGCTGTTCTCACCTCAGGTAAAGAGTTTCACGTCAAAATTGATCTCTGCTCTGGCCCGGGTCTACAGCTTTTCAGAGTTCTTCGTTGTCAAGTATCCTCCTAGAGTGGGCCAGGCAATTTCAAAGGCCAGCTGAAGACAAAAAACGGGTGGCTTCCCATTGCTTAAATAGACTTTCCTCCAAGGTGGGAACTCTTTCTTCGACACCCCCCATCTCCATGGAAAAATACCAGGCTCAAGATGGATTCCAGTACCAGGTGGCTTGGTCACATGTCTTTCTAGGACCAACCACAGTTTGGCTCACAGGACAAACAAGGCCATTCGCAGGTTGTTGGCTTGAGTACCGAGTCATTCAGATCCCGAGCTTCACTAATGTCCCTCGTTAGCACATTAAGAATTATAAACAGACCCCACTTCATATTTCTAACCCCTCCTACAAGAACGGTACGTGCAAAAAGCAGGAGAGACACATTCAGCAGACTGGAACTAGAACATGGATCTGTTACATATCTTTTCCATAAAGCATCTTTGAGTTATCCAGATTCATATCTATTAGCCAATTTTCATAAAGCGTGGTGGGGGGGGGCATGATAGGAACACCAGATGGTTGAACTCTGTGGAGCACAGCCCCTCCCCCGCCCCCCCTCTCTCCACACTAAACTCACCCATTGAGATGACACCGAAGCCTGCCAGGCTATGATACGCCACAGGAGGAGACTAGGAGGGGCTGAGGTTCAGCAAAGACACACGATACACCCCCAAATCCTAGCAAATCTCTGGCACCCATGAGCTGCCGAAGCGGGAAAAAAATCCAAGGACCCTGTCAATCTGACTTGGAGGAAAATTCCTTCCCTGCTCCACCTCTGCTGAGTAGCTAGATTCTGAGCACGAACCAGCCAGCCAAGAGTCTGAGAAATACCAGGCTCGGTGCCACCTCAGAGACCTGGCCCCTGCCCAGCTTCCTACCTCCAGGTGTGGCCAACCTTGATTCTTCAGAAGAAATTTAAAAAATAACTATTTCTGGGGTGCAAAGCCCCTTCCTGACCCCTGCCAGAGGCCAGCCAGAGCCCTGAAGCATGAGTGTTAGGAACATAAGAGCTAAGCCACAGGTGCCCCCCACTCCTCACCGTCACAGCCATCCCCTCAGACAATCATGCTCCTACACCTGTCCACCTTGCTCTTAAGCGAACTGAGGTGTTTGCCCTCCCCAGCTGCCGTGTGAAGGCTGCTCCTGAACCTCTCCCCTCGGATGGTTAGAAACCTGCTTCTTAGTTCCAGCCTGAGTTTGCACGCGGCCTGTTTGTTCCTGTGCCGGGACTGTCCTGTGAATTGCTCATCCTCCTGCTATGGGCCCCCCAAGTGTGTCCATAGGGAGCCGACCCTTCCCGGCTTGGCCTCCGGTATGCTGGACTCAACATGCAGAATTCCTTCCGCCTCCTCTCCTGGGCACTGCAGAGCAGCCGCAGTGAGGGAATGTGGCTCCGGGGAGCAGGGAGTGAATGTTGGGCGGAGAGCAAAGACCAGGAGCAGCGGAAGATCCTGGAGGGAGGGGCCTCGGAGGGACAGGGCAGTGTGTTTGGGGGAGAGCCGTGGCCCTGCCTTCCTCTAAACTGCCCCTTCCCTTTGAGGCCCCGCCCTTCACTCCATCTTTCCCTGGGCCCCACCCCCACACTGCCCCTTCTCTTGAGGTCCTGCTCCTACATTGCCCCTTCCTCCTAGGCCCTGTCTTGTACCAGCCCTTCCCCTGAGGTCCTGCCTCTGCCCTGCTCCTTCCCCAAAGCCCCACCCCCACACCACCCCTTCCCCTGAGGCCCCGCCCCTACCCTGCTCCTTTCCCTGGGCCCCACCCCCACACCACCCCTTCCCCTGAGGCCCCGCCCCAACCCTGCCCCTTCCCCAAAGCCCCACCCCCACACCCCTCCCCTGAGGCCCCGCCCCTACCCTGCTCCTTTCCCTGGGCCCCACCCCCACACCACCCCTTCCCCTGAGGCCCTGCCCCAACCCTGCCCCTTCCCCAAAGCCCCACCCCCTCACCACCCTTTCCCCTGAGGCCCCGCCCCTACCCTGCTCCTTTCCCTAGGCCCCACCCCCACACTGCCCCTTTCCCTGAAGTGCCACCCCTGCCCTGCTCCATTTCCTATATCCCACCCCCACACTGCATGTACCCCTGAGGTCCCGCCCCGTCCTGCTCCTTCTGCTACATTCCACCCCCCACACCACCCCTACCCCTGAGACCCTGCTTCTGCCCTGCTGCTTCCCCTAGGTCCCACCCCTACTCCGCCTCCTCCCCTGAAGTCCCTCCCCTAACCTGCTCCTTCCCCTAGACCCCACCCCCACATCGTCCCTTCTCCCGAGGCCCCGCCCCTGGTGTGCCCTTCTCCGCCTCCCCCCCAACTTGCCCGCTCATTCACCCTTATGCCTGGTAAAATCTGAGCTCTGTTTTTTCACTTTTAAATGTGACGGGGCCATGCCCCCTCATCCCGGCACCTCCGCAAAGACCCAACCAAAAAGGCCTGAATTTTCCCATGCCCCTCCCCGTTTTTTCTCAGTGAATGCAATGAAAGGAAGAATCCCATTTTCCACCCCCTGCTCCTCCCGCCCCCAGTGTCTTCTCAAACCTTCCTCTGTGTTATAGGAACACAAACCCGTGGCTGGCAACGGGGGGAGGGGGAAGATGGGGCGGGGACGGCTTTCGAGAGCCACCCAAAGCACTTGGGAGTTGGGCTCATTAGAACCAGCTGGGTTGTAATCCAGACCAATCCAAGGGCTCCTAGACAGGAACGCAGATGGTAGGAACCGGTCTCAAGCGGCCGGGCTGTGCCCTGGAGAGCAGCCGGTCTGTGACGGACCCAGGTGTCCTGGTGGAGCCAGCGGCTCATGAGCCCCCCTATGGCTACCCGGGCAAGTGTGATCCTGGCAGAAGCAAGGGTGAGCTGGGAGGGGGAATCCCCTCTGGATATGGCACCGGGGAGTCTGGCTGGGGGCTGCTCCTGGTTCTAGGGTGACCACATGTCAAACAGAAATTGGGGGGCGGGGGCGGTGCCAGAGAAGAGCAACAGGGGCTGGCAAACCTGCCTGACTGCCGGAGAGCTCAGTCTCCCACAGATGGTTCAGAAATGGTTTGATCCTGGTCTCTCTGCCCCTCCTGGGGAGGAGATTTTGGGGAGTTCTTTAATCTGCCGGACAAAGGCAGAGCCAGATCCGACTGCTGAGAGACTGGAAACATGGGACTGATTTCCCCCGGGTGTGGAATTAACTCTGAGAATGACTGTCCGGGAGAGGGCAGCTTCCTTCTGAAAGCACCGCTCTAGCTCACCCACCAGACACGGGCTTGAAATTTGTGAAGGGGCAGAGTTAAGGGGACACCTGCGAGGAGGCGAGTTAGGGGTGCTTTTGCTTGACCCACAGACGTGGGCTGGAGGCAGGGATCCCTGGGGGAGGTTCGCCAGCCTGGGCTATGTAGAGGGGCAGGGTGGATGTGCAGATATGGATCTAAAAGGGTCACGGAGTTTCTTTTCTCCTTTAGTCACTTGGTCCCTTCGCTAAAGCAGGAGCAGGCTAGGAGCCTCACAGACACTCCCCAGGCATGGCCGTTACCGCAGGCAGACTGTGAAGGAGCTGGGGTGCAGAGCCAGGGAGTTGGCAGCTATGGGAGGGGAGCCCAGCGCAGGACTGGCAGGGGCTGCGGGTCGGGAGTGAGGGGCACCGGCAGGGCTGAGGGGGCAGGGCTGTAGAGGCTGTGGGTCGGGAGTGAGGGGCACTGGCAGGGCTGAGGGGGCAGGGCTGTAGAGGCTGTGGGTCGGGAGTGAGGGGCACTGGCAGGGCTGAGGGGGCAGGGCTGTAGAGGCTGTGGGTCGGGAGTGAGGGGCACTGGCAGGGCTGAGGGGGCAGGGCTGTAGAGGCTGTGGGTCGGGAGTGAGGGGCACTGGCAGGGCTGAGGGGGCAGGGCTGTAGAGGCTGTGGGTCGGGAGTGAGGGGCACTGGCAGGGCTGAGGGGGCAGGGCTGTAGAGGCTGTGGGTCGGGAGTGAGGGGCACCGGCAGGGCTGAGGGGGCAGGGCTGTAGAGGCTGTGGGTCGGGAGTGAGGGGCACCGGCAGGGCTGAGGGGGCAGGGCTGTAGAGGCTGTGGGTCGGGAGTGAGGGGCACCGGCAGGGCTGCTGGGGATGCCTGGCTGGGACAGCAGTGGTCTGAGAGGCAGGACTGGTGGAGCCGATTCCCCCTTTCGCTCACTCTGGTGTAAATCTGAAGTAAGCGGCAGATTCCCTCTTGCTCCCCCCAACCTCCACAGAAGCTGGTGCGAAGCCTGGGGTTGCGGGAGCAGGAACCGGGCCAGCCGAGCTTCCTGGCTCAGGAGGGCGATTCCCACAGGAGCCGGGAGCAGCTGTCGGTGTGTCGGCTCCGGGCAGGGAACTCAACATCTGCTCCCTCTCACGCTCCCGAAAGCCGGCGCCTGCTTTGCCCGAAGGCTGCCAAGCCAAGCGCTGAAACCATCCCAGCCTTGCCAAGGGACTGGCTTGGGAATGCCCCCGCTGGGGATCCGGGTAAGTGAGCGGCCAGGCAAGGGGGGGAGTTTGGAGGGAACTGCTGAGAGGTGCGGTGGGCTCTTGTGCCACCTGCCGGGATCCCGAGCGAACCCTGCGCCGACGAAATGGTAATTAGGCCGCGCGTGCTGCTGGGCAGGCCCAGCGCATGAGTCAGGCGGCCTTCTCGCCTCGACATGTGCTTGGAAATCAAGTGGAATTAAAAAGGAATTAAGCCCTGGGAACAACTGCCTGAGGCATGGGGCGGATTCCACATCACTTGGAGCCTTCCTGGCAGGAGCTGGCGTCTCTCTCTGAAAGCGCCGCGTTAGCTCCGCCTCCAGACATCTCCAAAGGGGTGGAGGCAAGGACACACGCCCAAAGGGGCGGAAATTCCCCAGTAAAGTTACATTGTCCGGCTCTTCTCTACCACCAGGAGGGCTAGAAACGTAATTTAATTTTACAAGGAAAGCCGAGCTCCTGTCTCAATCACACAACTGTCCCCACGGGGGCTTGGAGAAAGACACCGAAAATCCCAAGAGTTAGGATAGAATCGAGAGCGCTGGCCAACGCTGCCCCCCGCTCGAGCGGGACAGTGCGTTATGAACCACACGGCAGGGTTCCCAATAAGCTGGGTGTGTGGGCAGCTGCCCAAGAGTTTCAAATGCTGCTTAGCTGATTAGCAGAGCACCCACAGCTTGGTTTGTGTTTCTATTGGTGGTGCACATTCACACATGCCTGGGTGCACACAACAATATTATTCCGCTCATGGGTGGAAAAAATCTGCACACGGATGGGAAAGAGTAGAGGGGACATTGCCACAGGGCCACTTTGGCGTGGTGCACGGGGTGCTTTTCTTTCTGGCGAAGTTCTGCGCCAGTTATCCCAGGCCATTGAGAAGACACGGCTCTTTACAAGGAGTAAAGGCACTCAGACCTGGTCTCTGATCTGTCTGCTTGACAGACAAATATAAGAACATGAGAATGGCCAGACTGGGTCAGATGAAAGGTCCAGCTCAATACCCTGTCCTCCGACTGTGGCCAATGCCTGGTGCCCCAGGGGGAAGGGACAGAACAGGGAATACCCAAGTGATCCATTCCGTTGCCCATTTCCGGTGTCTGACAAACAGAGGCTAGGGAATCCCTCCCTGCCCATCCTGGCTAGTAGCCATTGATGGACTGATCCTCCATGAATTTATCTAGCTCTTTTTTGAACCCTGTTATAGTCTTGGTCTTCTCGACGTCCTCTGGCAGAGAGTTCCACAGGTTGATTGTGGAAAGGAGGGTGAGAAACTCTCTTTTACTGGCCCAACTCAGCTGGTGAAACAGACAAGCTTTCGAGCCATGCGGAGCCTCTCTGCTCATGGCTCAATGCAATATCTGCAGAGCGTCGCTGTGACTGGCTTGTGGTGCAGTATTGCCTGTGGCTCAAAAATCAGAAGCCTGGTCCCCCAAAATCACGAGATTGGCATCAAAATCATGAGATGATTTGTTTTAAACGTTGGGTTCTTTTTATTTGCCTTCTGGTTCCTGAACCATTAGGCCAGGGGTCCCCAAACTTTTTATGTCACAACCTCCCTTAGCTCTGCCCACCCTCCCCGCCGAGGGGTGGTTAGGAGCCAGGCCCAAGATTGGGGCCTCTGCTCCCTGGGAAGGGAGGAGGAGCACAGACAGGAGAAGGAGGCTGTGCTGAAGTCAGAGCTGAGGGACAGATCTGGAGCTGGGAGAAGAGGCTGGAGCAGGTTTGGGGGCAAAGCAAGACTGGGTGGTGCTTCCCCCACTCCCTGGGGGGCTGTCCCAGCCCCCCCATGCACCTTTTGAACATTCCTCCATGCCTTGCAGGGGGTGCCCCACAATAGTTTGGAGACTACTACCTAGGGCCACAATATTTCCATGACTGGTAGCTTGTAATTCAAGAAAAATATCTGGCCAGGCTTTTATTTGCAGCTGTGAGGTCTAGAGATGTATTTTTAAAAAGCATTTTTCCCCTCAAACAAAGCTAAAACCCTCCTACATTTTCATAAACATTTTCAGATGACTTGATTGTGTGTTGAAAAATGCAGTTTGCAGTTGCTCAAAACAACCTGCGAATTTGTCTCAACTTGGGCAAATAGCTTCCGCTGACCAAAAAGTAAGATTTTTCTAACAAGGCAAAACATTTCCCACCTGGAACATTTTAAATGTTTGTTTCCAAAAGATGTTTCATTTTGCAAGTGAGCTAGATTTATTCCAAACCCCGAGAACAAAGGGGGGAACGGAAAATGAAACCAAAAGGAAACAAAAAAATAACCCCTTCCCCAACATTTTTTGGGGGGAAGAGGGGTTGATTTCAGCAAGAAAAAAACAACAAAAATCCATTTAGTGTTGACCTGAAATAATTTGGGATTTTTCTTTCAGGTTTTTTTCATTTTGACCACCATGCCCAATAATCAGTTACAAGCCGAGCTGTAATCACGACACTGTAAGTGGGGCTTTCAGAAATACACTAAGCCATGTGCGGGTTACGATGAATTCTTGTGCACCGTCGGCATGGAGGGTGTGACCAGAGTTGGGAGTAGAAAGCGCGCTATCTAGTGGCATGGAGGTATTACCAGCATCATTATACCATCCCTCAAAGTGATTGGAAAACGGCGATATTTTTCCTAGGAGAAATTTTGATGGGAAGCCTGCTGGCTCGTAATCTGATGTGCCAAAAGGAGTCGAGTTTTGACTCATCATTTCGAAACTAAAACGTCTGCCTTGCTTTGACTTCGAGCATGCTTATAAAAGAGCAAAGCAAGCTTTTAAGTTGAAACATTTCCTGTGTTTTCTACCCCCTTGGATGTTTTGCACAGGAAAATGACATCCCCGCCCCCATTTTGCACAGGAAAATTGTATTTTTCCTCCACCTCAGAACTGGCATTTTGCTCCCTTGCAAAAAACCATCTTGGCTGCAACTGTATTTTTTGCTGGCAAAATTTTCTCCAGGAAAAATATTTTCACTGGCATGAAAGCGTAAGAACAGCCACAGCTCAAGGGTCCAGTGTCCTGTCTTCCAACAGTGGCCGATGCCAGGTGCCCCTGAGGACAGGAGCAGAGCAGGCCAAGTATTGAATGAGCCAGCCCGTCGTATAGTCACAGCTTCTGGCAGCCCGAGCGTTAGGGATGCCTTGGCTATCAGCCATTTTTAGGGACCTGGCCTCCATGAACTTCGCTACCTCTTTTTTATACCCTCTCACAGTCTTGGCCTCATAACATCCCCTGCTGGGCAGACCCATGGAAGGGTCCCAAATGCTACGGGTGGGAGGGGTAACGGGCCATCAGCCAGAGGACCAGCAAGGGTGCTGGCAGCAGGAATTTGGGCTCCCTTCCCCCCACGCTCATGTGACCTGGAGCCGAGGGAGCAGAGTGAGCTAGGACCATGTTGCTCCACCACTGGCAGTGAGTGTGGGGTGGGGGGGCCATTTCTGCTGCTGGCACCAGACCCCAGGTCCTGCTCGGGTGAGGGGCGTAGGGAAGGTGCCCCCACCCTCCCCCGGGCTAGAGGTGTCATGAGGAGGAGCCACGTGGGGTGTGGTCACATGGACGATGCTCCCCCCCCAAGTTCCACATCAGCATTTGCCCCGGCAACAAGTTCCCTGGGTGGACTGAGTGTTAGAACCTGCTGCCTGTTAATGTCACTGGGAGAAGCCTGCATTGTGGGTTGTGAGCAGGGATAATTGACACTTCCCTGCTCGCCTTCTCCACCCCAGTCACGATTGTGTAGCCCTCTATCATAGCCTCCCTCAGTCACCTCTGCTCCATGCTGGAAGGCCCAGGCCTCAATAATTTCTCCTCAGCCAGCAGCCGTTCCAAGCCCTCCTCATTGCAGCGTATCCTAGTCCAATGCGTCTTTCCTCAGCCCGGCCAGCGAGAACTATGTTCCAGGTGTGGCCAGGCCATGGATTTATACAGCAGCGCGATGGTATTTTCTGTATTCCCGATTCCTTTCCGAATGGGTCCTTGCATTCTGGTAGCTCTCTTGACTGCTGTCGCACACGGAGTGGGGTGTTCCACCATGCCTCCAACTTCTCTTTCTTGCATGCCAAGGGCTAATTCAGACCTCATTGTTTGGTACATGCCATTGGGATTGTGTTTCCCAGTGTGCCTTACTTTGCGCTTATCGACGCTGCTTCTCGCCTGCCATTTTGCTGCCCAGTCACTGTGTTTTGTGAGATCCCCTTGCAACTCTTTGCAGACTGCTTTAGACTTAACTAGCCTGAGTCATTTTGTAGTGTCTGCAAACTTTGTTCACCTCTTTTCCCAGATGGTTCAGATAAAGCTGTTGCTGCTAGCATAAGCCACGCCCATTCAGACATTTAAGCCATGCCCACTCGGACATTTAAGCCACGCCCACTCACCGTGGTGCTCTGCCCCCTCTACTAGTGGCAGAGATGCATCTAGAAGTTCTAAGGGAGCTGAGTCTTTGAGCTCAGGCAACACTGGCCTGGACTTTTAGATGCAGAAATTGTGGGTTGCAGCCCCACTGTCGACTTCTCACACTGGCGCATCTGCAGTAAGGCTTCCTATGGGGAGGGGAAAGAGGGGGAATCTGTCTCAGATGGAGGAAGAGAGCAGACGCAGACAAGAGACAGAAGCTGGCAGACCTGGTGCTAGCTGCAAAGGAGGCAATGAGCCATGGGTGTGCTCCACACGGTTTATTACAGGAATCTTGGGAAGGGGCTGGTGGGGTGGGTGACAGCGGCGACTTGCTTCTAGCAGGTGGCCGAGGCTCAGTTGCTGGAGTTCTCCCGTATAGTGGCCCGGATCCAGTCAGGGAATCTGCAGACTTTGGTGTAGACGCCCAGCTTGTCTTTCGGCGCACAGATCTGTGAGCCCCACGAGACGATGCCCTGGAGTTTCCCGTTGCAGACCAGTGGGCCGCCAGAGTCACCCTAGGGATGGGGGAGAGACAGAGAAACCATCTCCATGGCAATGATCAGAACACCAAGCTTGCAGATCTCAAAGGACTCTGCCAAGGTGGTTAGGAATAGGTGGAGATGCGACCCTCCCGTATGGCTATCTAGGGGGCTTGCAGCCATCCGAGGGGCTCCCCTTCCTCCACAGTCCTCAGCACTGCCCCCGCTTACCTGGCATGAATCCACACCTCCTGTCATCACACCAGCGCACAACATGGTATCGGTGATGGCAGCAGGATAAGATTTATCGCAGTCCGCATTGCTCTGGATATAGACTTTCCCACACTGCAGAACATCGGGATACTGCACTGCAACAAAAAGTCCCCAGAAATCCACTGATGAGTTACAGGGTGAGAGAAAGTGTTTTGGGACACCTGGGCCCAAAGCAGCATCCATGTCTCCAGCCACCACCCAGCACTTTGGTTACGTGCGTCTACACAGCAACGTTATTCCGGAATAACGGCTGTTATTCTGAAACAATGATGGGAGTGTCTACATAGCCATGCCGTTATTTCAAAATAATGGATGGCTTATTCCGACTTCTGTAAACCTCATTCTATGAGGACTAACACCTATTCCGAAATAGCTATTTCAAAATAAGACGTGTGTAGACGCTCCACTTCTGCTATTTCAAAATAGCCCCTCACCAGGGCCATTCTAAGTTATTCCTCCTGGGGCTCTAAATTGAGATAGCACATCTGCATTAGAGAAGTCTGCCTCAGACTAATTTTGAGGCTTCCCTGCAGTGTAGACATGGTATTTTGAAATAAGCTATTTTGGAATAGCTTATTCCAAAATAACTGCAGAGTAGATGTAGCCCAGGGGAGCTCCATCTGAAACGGAATTGGGGTTGTGAGATAAATTCTTATGGATGGGAGCAGAATCTTTTCTGGGAATTTCAGAGAGACTTAGGTGAGTTAGGTGCACAAAATCCCAGCCTTTGTGATAAGGATTGATGGCAAAAGGGGAAGTAGGAGAGTGGAGTTTGCAACATTGTTTCCAAAAGTTTCTCCTCCATTTATGTCACCGAAAATAAAAAAGGTATCACAAGTGTGAAATTTGGAAATCATTTAAAAATTTGGAAATTGCGCTAGCATTTAAAAATTTGGGGATTTCAGCCATGTTTGGAAATGTGGACTCCTCAAAACTTGAAATCTCACCCAGGTCAAAAGTTCACAACAGGCTTGCAAATCTCACTGCAGTTTTGAAATCTGGCCGTCACCTTGAACAACTTCAATTTGAAAATCTTATCACAATTTGGAATGTTGAAAATCTCATCAGAATTGCGAAAATGTCAAAAGTTTGACTAGTCAGTTGAAAAGTAGCTGGGAAACGGTCACAAACATTGCAGGCACATGGCAAAGACAGCGAGGAAGAGAGGGATCTCAGGGTATGTCTACACTAGCTCGTTAATTCAAGCTAGGTAGGCAAATCAGGCAACCCGAGTTGCAAATGAAGCCTGGAATTTAAATATCCCGGGCTTTATTTGCATGTTCCTATCCGGCCGCCATTTTTAAATCCCCCTTAGTTTGAACGAACTGCCTGCGGCTACACGCGGCAGTTTAAAGTTAATCCGAACTAAGTCCTTAGCTCGGATTAACTGTTACACCTCGTTCTACCTTAGTTCGTTCGAACTAATGGGGATTTAAAAATGGCAGCTGGATGGGAACATGCAAATAAAGCCTGGGATATTTAAAACCCGGGCTTCATTTGCAACTCCAGTTGCCTGATTTGCCTACCTAGCTCGAATTAACGAGCTTGTGTAGACATACCCTCAGAGTGTGGTAAGATGTCAGCTTTGAAATAAAGGGACAGACACAGAAATGTCGGATTGTTACTGTGACAGAATTCAAAGTGCCCCAGAAAGTATCTTAAGTTGCAGTGGAGGAGGTCTAGGTTGGATATTAGGACAAACTCTTTTCCTAGGAGGGTGGGGAAGCGCTGGGATGGGTTCCCTAGGGAGGGGGTGGAATCTCCATCCCTACAGGTGGTTAAGTCCTGGTTTTACAAAGCCCTGGCTGGGCTGATTGAGTTGGGGTTGATCCTGCTTTGGGCAGCGAGTTGGACTCGATGCCTCCTGAAGTGTCTGCCAGCCCTGGGATTCTATGATTTTATGATCTTTATATCCATCCTCATCCTCACTCATATATCCATCCTCATACTCATTCACCTTCGTACGTATCTCATCCAGCCATGCCTCTCCATCCATCCATCCATCACCTTGCATCTCTCAGCTAGGAACACCTATCTAATGGTGTATCCACCCAATGCACGGCTGCTGTAGTAAGCTGGAGGGGCTCCGGAGAGGTCCGAAAGGCCATTACAAGGACGTTCAGAGATCTCTCACTGCACGACATCTGCAGAGCTCGCCCTGATTCCTGTAGGACCCACCACCTCCCTTCCAGCCCCCCCTGCCCGCTTGCAGATTGCTCCTGTACCTTTAGGGGTCTGGGTTGTGCCCCACCCAGACACCAGGCATTCCGCGTTGGACGTAGGGCACCTGTCGGGCAGGTCGATGGTTCTGATGTGGTTGCTGAGTTGGACGGCCTTCTGCAGCTTCAGCAGCATGATGTCGTAGTCGTGTGTGGTGAAGTTGTACTTGGGGTGAGGGAAGAACTGGGTTGATTTGAGGGACTGCTCTGTCCCCTCCTGGGTCCTCAGGCTGTACTCCCCCAGGCGCACGAAGATGGGGCTGTAGCAGGGACATGGCTCATGGAGCCAGATAAAGATCAATGGAACCCAGCTGGGCACCTCCTTGGTCCCCTCCTTACAACAGGGGAATCTCTCCCAGAGACTTGGAAAAAGATGGGGGGGGGGGGGGTCCTGGCCTAGGAGTTACTAGCATGACACTGTGGCTCAAAGCACTCACCGGATCCCGGGAGGCATAAATGGGAATCTCGAGTAGGGGCCGAGCGGTTACTTTATCTCTGTATTTGGCGGGGCTGGAATCTTGCATCCAGTCCTGGAGCCCTGCATTCAAGAAGGATGTAGATAAACTGGAGAAGATTCAGACAAGAGCCAGGGGAATGATTAAAGGGTCAGAAAACCTGCCATATAGTGATAGAGTCCAATCTAGTTAGCTTAATGGAGAGAAGGTTCAGGGGTTACCTGATCCCTGTGTATAAATAGCTAGCTAGGGAACAAATATTTAATAACAGGCTTTTCAGTCGAACAGAAGAAGGTCTAACACAATCCAGTGATTGGAAGTTGACACAAAACAAATTCAGAGAGGAAATAAAATACACATTTTCAATGGTGAATTAAAGAGGAATTAATTACTGGAACAATTTCCCAAGGGCCTGGTTGATTTGCCACCATTGGCAACCGTTGTGTTAAGACGGGATGTTTTTCTAAAAGATCTGCTCCAGGGATTATTTTGGCCAGGTCTCTGGACTATGCAGTACTTGAGGTCAGATGAGATGATTCCAACAGTTATGTCTGCTTTGGGATGATATGAATCTGGAAATCTAATCTGCTGGGATCATGCTGATTTGGTTCACAGGAAATCAAATAAAAAACAACCATTCCCCCCACCTGTTTACATAGAAGTTTCCACTTGAAAAAGTCTGGATGACATGTTGAATTTTTTGGTTTGATTTTGAAAATTATTTTCAGTTAAAAGCATTCTTTGAATATAAACTCTGTTAAAAATGTAGAGTTTTTTAAATACTGTATTTATTCTTTCTTACACTGTTTTTCAGGAACATTGTTGGTAAAATGCTTCACTTTTTGAAAATGTTTTTGGTAAAAAAAAATCCATTTTTGTCTCTCATGATTTTCAGATCAAAACTTTGTTTTTAAAACCTTTTGGGGGGTAAAAATCCCAATGTTTATAAATTCTTTTTTTGAGGGGTGGCAATATCAGTTTTTCTAAAAATGTTTTTGGTAAAAAATTTATAACCAGTTTTTGGTGAAAAACATTTGCAAACACAATTTACTTTTTTTTCGTTTTGCTTTGAAAGACCCCTTTTGGTGAAAAAAATCATTTTTTGAAAACTGGGTTTTATTTAAAAACATTGTATTTGAAAATATTTTCTGTCAAAAATCATTTTTTGAAAATCCTTTCTGTTACAACTGTCTGATTTTTGTTCAGAAACTGACAAATGTAGCTGAAAACGTGACTGTTTAAAAATTCAGAACGAGGAAAAGTCATTTTCCCACCTAAATTATCTTTCAACTGAAAAATGCCGGCCGTATCTACAACCTTCAAGCCACAAGACCTCACAACAGCACAACTCTTCACGAAGGGAAACTAGTGAGTAGGGCATACTAACACGTTTGTGATATGCTCTGTGTGAAACACACAACACACTACTCACACAAACACCTCTCTTTTAGTAAAGAAAATGGCTGGCCTATGGGTTACAGTGAGAGCGTGTTGTCTACAGAGCCAGGCTTAATTCTGTCCTTGGGCAAGGCTCTTAAAGTCTCTGTGCCTCAATTTCCCCATTGCTACTCTAATGATGGTGATACCACAGTGCTGGGGCCAAGGTAGGTCCCTTAAAGTGATCAGCAAAGAGTTGCATTTGATGCTTAGTTTCTTCCCAGCTCAGGGCTTTTTTGCTATTCACCCAGCTCTATTAATTATAATTGCATTGAATGAAATATGGGGCTGTAATAATAATTATTATTATATAATTATAATTCAGAGGGCATGTTCCAAACATTGCACATGCATGAACACTATGAGAAAGTGAAGTAAATGACATTAACTTCAGCTGGGGAAACCGAGGAAGAAACTGATTACAGTTTGAAGTCATTTACACATCAAGGATTACAAGCTCTGAATTTCATCTCAGTCCCATAAACCATGAGATTCTTCCAGGCTGCCAACAATAGCTTCTCACCCTAGAAGAGCCGGTCTATACTCTGCTTTTGTGTGTTTGTCCCGGTGACCTTGGCTGGGTTTCTTTAGGGTAGGTTGAAAATGTACATTTTTTGAGAGAGAATATTGGATTTTTTTTCAGAGAGCATTGGATTTTTTGGGGGTAGAATATTGGATGTCTGCCTCAATTAAATTTTTCACACAAATTTCCCATTTTCAAAAAAACAAAATGCACCAAACCACCAAAAATGTGACTATCCATAGTTCTGAAATGGCACCGTAGTGCATCCTGACAAATATGGCAAGAGAACCTTGTGTCCCCATTATTCTCCTCTCCTGGCCAGGGTCCCCAGTTGGACTCTATCTCCCATCATGCTCTGCAGCTGTGCGACATTTAACCCTATGAACATGTTGCATCATGGGAGATGCAGCTCAGTCATGGGAGGACACTGCAGCTCAGCTGCCCCTCCTGGGATACCCTGTGGCTGTGGGATGTTAACGCTTGTCAGTTGACCCTAATGCTAGAGAAGAGACTGTGGTGCATCATGGGAGAGGTAGTCCAACCAGGAAATCCACTCAATAGAGGAGATTAGGACTTATCAGGCACCTGGGCTACAATTCCCATGAGGCACAGCAGTGGCTCAAAGAGGGCAGCCCATGGTGCATCATGGGAGGTGTAGTCTGACAAAGAAACTGGGCATGTGACACACCAAGACTCCAGCTCCCCTAAGGCAAGGAAGTGACTTTCTATATTGAAATAGTTCAGATTTATATTTTTTGTCAAAAACCAAAACCAAGCAACCCCCCCAAATCCCTTACAATTTCCTGTGGAACATTTGCACAAAGATGATTCCTCCCCCCCCCCCCATTTTCACTGGAGGGAAAAAATCATTTCTCTCTGGGCCCAGTTCCACTCCCCTTTCCAGAGGGAGGGGAAGAATAACCAAGCCTGGCTCCCTTTGCAAGGTCTCCTAATCCTCTGCTGTTTGGGGCAGCTACAGGGTGACCGTAACTAGAGTCAGGCTGCAAAGCCTCTGAGTGACAATGACCTACCCTGCACCAGGAAAGCTACTCTGGTGTAAGTAATTACTGGCCTGATTTGAGTGAGGGTGAAACCAGTTTTAGTGTGTCCACATTGTGGGGGCAGGGGTGTCCCACCAGTTCATGTAGACAAGTAGAGCCTAGGCTTGTCCTCCATGCCCACCTGGGCTGGGGAGGTAGAGGGGAGACAAGGGCACTTTGTGAGTGAGTGAGTGAGTGAGTGGGTGGGTGGGTGGGACTTGAACCCACCCTCTCACGCACCCATCCACCAACCAACCAACCTGCCCTCCTCAGGCAAATACCCTATCCCGGAAGCTACTCCAGAACCCACCCCCACCTCCAGAGGGTCCCTATCCTGCTTTCTAAATGGGGGAGCCACTTCTATGCCTGGGGCATCCTGTGTTGGCTCTCCGGCTACCTTGCCAGTGGAGACACAACTCCTGCAGCTCCCATTGCTCAATAACAGAGAACTGTGGCCAGTGGGGTTGGTGCCTGTGGATCAGGGGCAGCACATGGAGCTGCTGCTGTACATGCCAGTTGCTTTCAGGAGTGGTGCAGGGCCTGGCCAGGAGTAAGCCAGCCTTGGCCCTGCTGTTCCATCCCTGCGGCAGCTATCCAGCCACTCCCGGGGGCAGGGAGGAATGTAAAAACAGAACTCTGCCCTTCTCAGGCAAGTGCCTTATCCCCTAAGCCGCTCCAGAACACACCCCACCTCCGAAAACAGGGGCTAGAGGCTGAGATCAGGAGCTCGCAGGGGGGTCGAGTGGCCAAGCAGAGGTCGGAAGCGAGGGACAAATAGGGTTGCCAGGTGTCTGGTTTTCGCCTGAACAGTCCATTATTTCTGGCCCCTGTCGGGTAAAAAAAACTAGGAAATACTGGACATGTAAAATGTTGGGTATTTTCTGTTTCTCTTGGACAGAAGGCCAGCAAGGACATTCTTCCCCAGTTGCATCTGGTGAGGGTGGGGGGAGTGAGGAGCATGGGGATATTTAAAGGTGCAGCATCTTTTTTTTTTTTGCTCAACCAATTTTTTTTTCCTGCCATTTTTGGGATTTTTTGTGAAAGTATCTGGCAACCCTAGGGACAAACCATTGCTGGGAGCAGGGCTGCAGCTGGGATCTGGGGCTTGGAGCAGGGGCAGGGCCCAGCCGTAGTTGGGGGCTACGCCTGTGGGGCCAGCAAGGGCTTTGCTCTGTCCCCCTGGAAGTTCCTCTGCCCCCCACCCCACAATCTGGGGACCACTGCCCCAAAGAGCCCAAAGAACCATTTAGTCAAAACTGGGACAGCTGGTACTCGAGAGGCCAGGCTCCTCTGCACATACACTTTGCTCTGCGGTGTGCCCTGCATCTTGCTGAGCCTCAGCTAAACGAGAGCCAGCCAAGATCAGCCCCAGGGCAGCTGGCGAAGGGGAAACACTCTGGAGCGTTGAAGTTTTATTAATGAACGTCAGTCGGGGTAGATTGGAGCACACACAGACCGTGGGAAAAATATTTCCATGGCTGATAATCAGCATGTAGCGCAGGGGTGGGGAAACTCAGGTCCGGCGGCTGGATGCGGCCTCTGGCTTACATGAATCTGGACCCCGAGACTCTTGGCCCCCCCAGCATTGGGGTCCCTCACTGGTGCTCCAATCCCCCTGTGGGGCTGGAGCACCCCAAATCTACTAAGATCCCCCTCCCCCCTGCTCCGGTGTGGAAGTAGAATATGGGGAGTGTCTTTCTCCTTCTCAGCCAGGGGCCACATCAGTGAGGCTGTGGCTTTTCCCCCCTTCTCACTTGTGTGTGGCCCCCCCAACTGATTTTTCTGTGGGTCAGCGGCCCTAACCCAAAAAGGAATCTTCCCCCCGAACGTAGTGAAAGGCAAATCAAGATTTCAGGCTCTTTCGATTTCAGGCTCTTTGCTTTGTCTGGTTTGTCACGTGATGCGGAAAAGTGGTGCTTTAATTGTTTAACTCCCCACTTCTCCTGTCATTAAGTAATTGTCCAATCTCTCCCCATTGTCTGCCCCATGCCCCAAGACAAGACCTGAAATCGGTAAGACCAGGGAAACAAAATTCCTGAAACCAAATGCCCAACTGTGACATTTTAAAATAGAAAAAAACAAAACATACAAAGAACCATCAATGTTGTACAAAAGGTCAAATTCTGCCAAGCCCGAAGATCTAGGAGACCTGGCAGTCTGGACCATGGAACTGAAAAGGGTTGAAAGCTGCAGGATACCCGGCGGGGTGGTCCTATGGGTCTGAGAAGGGGTGAGGAGATGGAGGGCGCTGGACTAACAAACAAGAAACTGCCTCCCCACAAGATTTGTCGTGTTATGTTATTATTTTACTCACTCTCACGTGGCCCCACAAGCCGGAATACAAGGTTGTGAATTAGCAAGCGCTCCAACGTGTCCCAGGCTGTGCCACGGACACGTTACATCTTTGAACTTGCAAGCAGAACAAAAAGCGGCCAGGACGGTTGAAAACTGGCCAGGGAGCAGCCCTAGAAGTGGGGGGAGGGAACACGCCAGTCTAGATGGGCCATGTGGTTGAGCTATATTCAAAAAGGCCTCAGTTCTCGATAATCTAACCTGAGTCCCTGCAAGCCCAGGTCAGAGACCTGCTGCAAACACAATTCCCCGAGCAGAGTTTTTAGAAGAACAAGCCAGTGCTGGTTTAAAAATGGTCTGTGGCCAAGTATCCACCTTAACCCCTGGTAAATTGTTGCCGCGGTTAATCGCCCTTCCCATCAACACAGTCCGGCGTGTTTCCAGCCAGAGGCTTTGTCTGCATTGGCAGCTGAGCAACAAAGCTTTTGTCGATCACAGGGGTTTAAACTCCTTCACTCCCTTGCACAAGGAACACTTCGCTGCAGCAAGTACTAGTGTAAACAGTGCTCTGTCTGCAGGATACCAATCCGGATGCAGAGAGAGAATCCTGATTTGGACTGGCCCGTTGTTCCATCTCTAACAACATTTCTGCATTGCTCACATCCACCTCACTGCTCTGGTACCATCAGCCGGCATTCACCGTCCTCGGGCACGCTGCGCCAGTTGGCACAAACACACAGCTGTGGGAACCCAGCTGGGTACAGGCGGATGCCACACTGTTTCCCGGGCGCCACAGGGAGCAGACTGTGGTGATCACTTTTCATTGAGAAGAAAAGGCCTAATTGCACATTTCAGGATGGGCCAAGCTCCGAAAACCAGATGTGGGCCATCCCCATTAGAGGTGGCAGGAAGCCCCGTCTTTTTTCATTTTGGTGCCCTTGTGGAGTTGAGGGACAATTTGTGGTTAATTTTTTGGGAGATGTTTCATTATTCTATGACAGGCAACTTTTGAAGGGGCAGGCGAAATAGCGCATTTGGAATTTGCACCAATTTCTAATGGGGATATATAAGAGACAGTTATTGCTTTGCATTCAAACATTCCCTTTGGGTCTCTTTCCAAAATCCAAAACTTTTTCAGACATTCAGAGTTTGGGCTTTCCCCTGATTTTCTGCCACTTAAGGCAGAAAGGATGACCAGGATCTAGGTTTGTGGGCCATTCCCTTCCAGCACACCCTTCCCCCCTCCCCCACAGTTTCTTGGTTTCCTTTTCTCCTTTTCCGTATCAGGTTGGGTCCACATTTTTCTGTGGAAACTCTTTTTCAATGGAAATTGACAGCACAAAATTTACTGTGAAAAATATCTACTTGATGGGAGAATTTTGATATTGCATCAGAAAAGAACACCCAAAGCCAGCAGGCGTCATCTAAAAATTATGAAACTTCAGTTTGAAAATACCGTCGCAGTGCCTCATGTTTTCCTTTATGGGTGGCGTTTCCTCGCTAGACTACATCTGTCATGCTGCGCTGCGGTGGCTGGACACACATCAGTGGTCTCTCGCCTTTTTTAAGCACAAAATCACTTTTTGAAGTTAAGTGCAATCCAAGAGCTACTTCAAACCCAAAGACCTTGCCCCACCTCCTTCCCCACCCCTTCTCTGAGGCTCTGCCTTGCTCACTCCATCTTCTCCCCCCCACAGCAAGCAGGAGGCTCCTAGGGGCAGAAGGCAGTAGAAGCCGGCACTTAATAGCTTCCTGGCCAACCCAGTCAGGATCACCCGACAGCGGCTCCTTAGTCTACCAGCAGACTCCGTAACCATTCACATATATGCTGAACTGAGGCAATTCACAAGTCACGGGGCCCCTTGGGAGATGTCGTTCAACCTGGATGAAATTTTTCATGCACTGAAAACTCAAAAATTGTCCATGACAAATTTTGCCAAGTTTTTTTCCCCTCGTTGTCCCTGATTTTTTTCCAAGGGAAAACCCTTGATTTCCCAACCCTTTCCACCACTCCATAACTTTTGCAAAAGCCTCCAACGTTGCAGGAACTACAGAGCTGGAATGACACTTTGCAAACTGCCCAAACTTCCTTTCTTTAGGAGTCTTCTTAGTTTTGTCTTATATGGTCCAATCACCCGAGCCTCCTAGCACTCACGCTCTTTAATACACGTATCCTCCCATTTGGAGTAGGGTAACACTCAGACCCTCGTTTTTACAAATGGGGAAACAGAGGCACAGAGGTCACATATGAAATCTGTGAAAGAGCAAGGAACTGAATCCGTTTGTTAAGTGTGGGAAAAAAATCCCCTAACTCCAATCCTTCCTCTTATTGTTGCTGTCCCTGTTGCCAAACCAGGGTGATTAACTCCTGGTGCCTCCACCCATTCCATCCAGCCCTGAGAGTGGTGATTAAATCGATCATGCCAACACTGAACGGATCCAATTAGGTGGATTAAGGGCTAATGACTGACTGAGATCAGTGCCCACACACAGTGCTGGCTGCTGTACGGTCCTCAGTCAAGATGAGGACGTCCCTGCATGAATTATACCCAGGGCTCTGCTGCTATGAGGGCTAGACATTTCCTTTTGTGTTAATGAACACGCTGAACCTGCAGGCGATGGTGCTGGGGGGAACTGGCTTAAAAGCTGGTTCCCCCCAGTACTGTCTCCACAGGGGGAGGGGAGGTAGAGGCACAGCGGGAAACAGTGTGAGCAGGGACAGAAGCAGTCTCCACTTCCACCGATTCTGCTTTTGAAATGTACAAGAGCCCCACTGGGTCTGTACAAGAGCCCCACTGGGGTTTCCAATTTGGGAACTCTTGCTACAGTTCAAAGGCGGCGGTGCCCTTATCGACTAATAGAATAGTCGATGGAAATCCCATCGACAATTTGATTAGTTAATTCATCTAAATTTAACATCCCTATTCCCCATTGCCCAAAAATCTTTACAAAGTATTTCATTGCAGACAAAATCAAATCAAAACAAAACAAACAAAAAACTGCCTAGAACCTACAGTCAGTCAATTTCCTATTTTCGGTCTCAGTGAAATTCTCCCCTCTGCACACCACTTAGCTCCACTCCAGCACTGCCAACGTTTGCAATATTTTTAACATGCCCAGCTCCCAGGGATTTTGGGTATTGGCAGACTCTCAGGTTTCATTTCAAAGGAAGAGGGATTGTCCAGCCCTGGTGGATTCAAAGTCATTTCAGGAACCAAGAGGCAAAAGACCAGGTCATATGTGGATTGTGCTTCTGAAGTCTCATGGGTTTTTTTTTAACCAATCTCATGACGTTAAAACCAGTCTCATGATTTTAAAGACAATTTCATGACTTCTCCCCCCCTCCCGAAATAGCATTTTTTAACACCCGTCTGGTGATTGCTTTCTGCCCAACTCAACATTTCAAGCCAGTCTGATAGCTTCTCTGCCAGTGTTGTGTTTTCTTATTCCAGTCTCGTGATTTTCATCCCACACCCACGATTTTTTGAAAACCTGCTGATCTTTGCTGCCATGATTTTAAAATCCTTCTTGTGATGGTAAGCCAGAGATGGGCGACCTAGGAGCGGACCTCCTTCCTCTCAAAGGCCACGAGACTGAAATCAGCATATGCACTAATCAAGGATAAGTTTAAAGATTAAATACATTGCACTTGATTCTCCTTCTTTATCTTGCCTTTTTCAACATAAAGTGATCCAACATTAGAAGCAAATTAAAGCGACAGTGTTGGTAACACAAAGAAGCGGAGGGAGAACACAGCTCTCACAAGGTTGTGTGCAATCAGCCTGCACCTCACAAGTGCCCTGGCTTTAAATGTGTGTCACTTCTCATTTTGCCAGGGGCTGCTTGCCCTTCCCCACTGCTGCAGATCCTGCCCCTACTCCCCAACCTTCCCTCAGTCCACCTGGCCTCTTTCTGTCCCTTCTCCTCCCCCTCCCTCCCAGCAATTCTGTAGTGCTGGGAATCAGCTGATTTGAACCCCATCCCCCTTCTTCCCTGAGCCTGAATGCCACAAATCAGCTGATTCACAGCATTCTGGAAATACTGGGAGGGAGGGGGAGGAAGTGCGCACCCCCCAGCCCGCCAGGCACTAGAGGCACAGGGGATGGGACAGAGGGGGGCTATATAGGCTGCACGTTGACCCCCGATGGGCCGTCGCGGATTGCCCACCCCTGTGTTAGGCCAGTCCTGTGATTTGCAAACCCACATTGTGAGTGAGATGGATAGAAAGATGGCTAGAAGGCCGGGCCCAGCGAGTAGTGATCAACGGCTCGATGTCAGGATGGCGGTCGGTTTCTAGCGGAGTGCCCCAAGGTTTGGTTCTAGGACTGGTTTTGTTCAATATCTTTATTAATGACCTGGATGAGAGGATGGATTGCACCCTCAGCAAGTTTGCGGATGACACTAAGCTAGGGGGAGAGGTAGATACGCTTGAGGGCAGAGATTGGGTTCGGAGTGACTTAGACAAATTTGAGGATTGGGCCACAAGATATCTGATGAGGTTCAACAAGGACGGAAGAATCCCAAGCATTGTTACAGGCTGGGGACCAACCAGTTAAGGAGTAGTTCTGCAGAAAAGGACCTGGGGGTTACAGTGGATGAGAAGCTGAATATGAGTCAACAGTGTGCCCTTGTCGCCAAGAAGGCTAATGGCATATTAGGTTGCATTAAGAGGAGCATTGCCAGCAGATCCAGAGATGTCATTATTCCCCTTTATTCGGATCTGGTGAGGCCACATCTGGAGTATTGTGTCCAGTTCTGGGCCCCCCACTACAAAAAGGATGTGGACGCATTGGAGAGGGTCCAGCGGAGAGCAACCAAAATGATTAGGGGGCTGAAGCATATGACCTATGAGGAGAGGCTGAGGGACTTGGGTCTGTTTAGTCTGCAGAAGCGAAGAGTGAAGGGGGATTTGATAGCAGCCTTCAACTTCCTGAAGGGAGGTTCCAAAGAGGATGGAGAGAGGCTGTTCTCAGTAGTGACAGATGGCAGAACAAGGAGCAATGGTCTCAAGTTGTGGTGGGAGGGGTCCAGGTTGGATATTAGGAAAAACTATTTCACTAGGAGGGTGGTGAAGCACTGGAATGGGTTCCCTAGGGAAGTAGTGGAGTCTCCATCCCTAGAGGTGTTTAAGTCTCGGCTTGACAAAGCCCTGGCGGGGTTGATTTACTTGGGATTGGTCCTGCCTAGAGCAGGGGGCTGGACTTGATGACCTTCTGAGGTCTCTTCCAGCTCTATGGTTCTATGATTCTATGATTTCTTTATGCCCCCTCAGCATTTTTTTCTGCCAGTCTGCATTTCCACTCGGTCTCGTGTTTTCCAGCCAATGTCGTGTCCTTTTATTATCATCTCTTGGCTTTTTATGCCAGTCTCACAATTTTCACCCCGGCTCATGAGCTTATGTTCATCTTGCGATTTTTTCAGACGGTCTCCCGATTTTTAAACCCAGCTTGTGGGTTTTTGATACCCAGATGATTTTTGGTTGGTTGTTTTTTTTCCTGCCTGTCTCATGATTTTATTTAAACCCCGGTGCCCAGTTTCCTAATTTTAGTCCCTGCTTCGGCTCCCATTGGCTGGGGACAGCGATCTGCAGCTAACGGGAGCTGCGATTGCTTGTACGTGCGGAGGTGTAGGTAAATATAGCAGTGTGGCCCAGCAGGGGCTAACTTTGGTGGACCGGATCCAGACCATGGGCCAATATTTGCACACCCCTGTGTCAGCTCTTTCTCTGGTCCCCATCCCCTGGTTGCTGCACACCACACAATCTTTCACTCATTTATCCACACAATACCCCTCTGAGGGCTATTGTCCCTGTTGCACCAATGGGGAAACAGAGGCACACAGCGACTAAATGATTTGCCCAAAGTCACCTAGGAGTTCTGTAGCACAGCAAGGCCACTGTTCCACTCCACTCCCCAAGCACCAGTCTCTCTTTGGATAGCTGCCCAGTCTTGGGATAGGTGCTGGAATTGTTACATTCCTGGCTCCTTAAGTCATGCCAGGACAGGAGAACCTTGTTGGGGAGAACAGAAGCTGCCTTCCCCTAAATCAGTGTCCCGGCCCCCCCTCGCCTCTAAATAGAACCAAAGATTCCTGGTCCCCCGCCCTCCATTCTAGCCACTAGACCCCATTCCCTTCCCAGAGCTGGGGCTAGAACCCAGGAGTCCTGACTCTCAGCCCCCCCTGCTCTAACCACTAGGCACCACTCCCATCCCAGAGCTAGCCTAGGACCCCAAAATGCTGACTTTCTACTGGTGCCACGTACATAGCCAACCATCCCCTCCCAGATCCATTGAGTCTGTCATTATTAAGCCAGGAAGGATTTTATTTTTATCACAAAATGTCAGTAAATGTGGATTTCAGCCTGGACACACAATCTGGTGAAAAAACATTTCCATTGCTAAGAATTGAAATGTGCACAAGGGCAAAGTGAAAGAAGCTGCTGCTTGAGAACTAATTAGAGCAGGGGTGGGCAATAATTTTTGGTCGGGGGCCACTCCAAGATTTTGTAAAGTGGTCAGGGGCTGCACTTTTCTTTGGGGGTGTGTGTGCAAAGTCTAGGGTGGAGGCTGGGTGCAGAAGGGTGCACGAGGTAAGGAACTGGGGTGCAGGAGACGGGGTGAGATCTGAGAGGGAGTTTGGGTGAAGGAGGAGATTGTGCTCTGGGTCAGGGGATTGGGGTTTAGGGTCAGGGAGGAAGTCTGGGTGCAGGAGAAGATTCTGGCCCGGGGGGAGCAGGTGTAGGAGGGGGTACAGGGTCAGGGAGGGAGTTGTGATCTCGGACAGGGGGGTGCAGGATGGTGACCTGAGGAAGGGAGTTGGGTTGCAAGAGGGGTTGGATGCCAGAGGCAGGCTCTGGTTGGGAGGCACTTACCTAAGTGACTCCTGGCCAGCAGCCCTTCAGCACCTCCAAGGCAGGCTGGGCTCCCTGCCTGCTGCAGCCCCAGACTGCTTACAACTGTGGTTGCTCCCTCCACCTGGCTCTCAGATCCCGGAGGGGGGAAGAGGTTTGCGCAGCCCCCTTTTCCCCAGGCCAAACTCTCAGCTCCTATTGGCTGGTTGTTTCTGGCCAATAGGAGCTGAGAGATTGGCTGGGACCAGTTACTATTGCCCGGCTGTTTCCGGCCAATAGGAGCTGAGAATTGGGCTGCAGGTGGGGAGAAACTTCCCCCTCCCCCCACAGTAGAGAGGAGAGAGGAGAGAGGCACATGGAGCAGCCCTGCGCTTGAAACAGTGGCTGCTGCATGCTTGCGGGACCAGGCAGGGGGGTCCATGGGCCAGATCTGGTGGCTTGGCGGGCCGGGTCCGGCCCATGAGAGGTATCTTGCTCACCCCTGAATTTCAGGGTACTTACTGCGTGTATTTCAATATAATTATTGTTTTAACCCTCTACTGCGTAATGCTCCCCCATTGTGAACATTTAAATAGATTAAAAGAGAAAAAAAAGTTTGAACCCCACAATGTTGTGAAGTGTTGAAAATGTAAATCTATGCACATTAAAAAACGGAATGAAACTGCTTAAAAATAAACATTGATGTGATCTGTCGAAATGATACAAAAATAAAAACTGAGTTCTCCCAAATCTATTCATCATGCAAAGCCCAGTAGGAAACGGCACTGGTAGAATGAAATCAACCCCAAAATAGTTGAGTCGGTGTAAACTTCTAACGCTGCTCTGCTGACACCGGTGAAATAAAGTGTCCGTTTTGAATGGTAAAGGTCATTCATCATTGGCCCCACCTCCCAAGATCTGTGGTGGGTTCTCCACCACGGCAAATGCTGAAATCCAGATTGGACGTGTTTCTTCTAAACGATGTGCGCTAGGAATGATTGAGGGGACATTATCTCGCCTGTGTGACGTAGGAAGGCAGCAGGCGAGATGCTCCCTTGTGTCCTTGGGATCTAGGACTCTCTGAATTCATTACTCGAGACACAGTTTGCTGCTTTACCAGTATAACAGCTCTCCTAAGTATCTGCTATGCACAGCATAGGCCTAATTCACCAGACAAGGTTAGGAATCCCAAAGACACATTTTCTGGACAAATATTTTTTGCACAGTGAGTAATTAATCTGCCAAAAAAGCCATCTGGGTTGCCCTTCAATTGTCAATTTTGCACAAATTAAGTGAAAAATGTTGGCCCACATTTTCGTCAGGCGGGAGGGAACTGAGATGCCCTTCCCCAAATGGCCAGTGGTGGGGAACTAACCATTAGCACTGGGCTTGGAGCACCGAGGTTTGACGTAGAATCATAGAACACTAGAACTGGAAGGGCAGGGGCGCTATTTCAGAATTTTGGGGGAGAGTGGGGTGACCTGTGCATGCCTTGATGGGGGAGGGGAGAGAGAGTGAGAGCACGAGGGGGCGGAGTGAGGCCAGCAGCTGCAGCAGTGTTACTGAGCATGCTCAGCACAAACCAAGCACCAAATTGGGAGGGGGAACCAACCCCCTCCACCCTCCCCTCTGCATGCATCATCTCTATCCAGGCACTGGAAAACTCTGGTTTTTTTGGCAGACAACTTAGCAGTTAGCTGACAGGAGCATTGTACCTAATCGTATATATAGTAGCCTATTGTCTGTGAGTCTGTAACGCTGACGCACACAGCCATGCCCCCTGGCCGTATACGTCAGCGCCCCGCCCCCCTTCCCCTCCCTCCCTTGCGGTTTGGCCGAGCGCTGGCGCCGCTCAGCTGGGCTCCGGCGGGAGAGCAAGCGGCAGCAGGCAGCCCTTTGGACCTGGAATTCGAACTACCGAGTTTCTGCCCCGTGTAGACACGGGTAGTTAATCCGGATTTGTAAATTTCAAAAAATGGCAACCAGCCGGGAAGATGCAAATTTAAATCCCGGGCTTGATTTGCAGCTTCGAATGCCGACATTAGCTTCCCTAGTTCGAACTAGGGGGCTAGTGTAGACATACCCTAAAAGAACATCAGAATGGCCATACTGGGTGAGATCAAAGATCCTTCTAGCCCTGTATCTGGTTTTCAACAGCGACCAACGCCAGGTGCTTCAGAAGGAATAAACAGAAGAGGCAATCATCTTGATCCATTCCCTATCACTCATTCCCAGCTTCTGGCAAACAGAAGGTAGGGGCACCATCCCTGCCCATTCTGGCTAATAGCTGTTGATGGACCCATCTTCCTTGAACTTATTTTGTTATTACTGGAATCCTGTTATAGTTTGGGCCTTTCCACCATCTCCTGGCAAAGAGTCCCACAAGTTGACAGTGAAAGAATATTTCCACACTGTTCATGATTTTCTAGACCTCTAACATATCCCCCCAGACATTAATAATTTCTTTTGCAAGCTGAAAAGTCCCACTCTTGTAAATCTCTCTTCCTATGGAAGCTATTCCTTACCCCTAATCATTTCTGTTGCCATTTCTGTACCTTTTCCAAATCCAAGATGGCTTTTTTTTAGGTGTGGTGACCAGATCTGCACGCATGATTTTATATAGAGGCAATGTGATATTTTGTCTTATTATCTATTTCTTTCCTAATCATTCCCAATATTCTGTTAGCTTTTTAGTTCTAAGACTGCCACTGCACAGCAAACAGATGTTTTCAGGGAACTATCCACACTGATTCTTTCTTGAGCGGTAACAGCTATTTTAGACCCCATCATTTTTTAATCTATAGTTAGGATTATATTTTCCCAGGTGGATTGCTTTTCATTTCTCAACACTGAGTTCCATTTGTGTTGCACAGTCACCCAGTTTTGGGAGATCCCTTTGTAGCTCTTTGCAGTCACATTTGGATTCGTTCCTATTCACCCCCTTTTTCAAGAACATTTGTGAGAAGTTTAACAGCAGTGGTCCAAATGAAGCTCCCTCCAGCACAACTCATTCCTACTCTTTCCCCCCATCTTTTAAGTGGTGTACCCAGCAATGTTTTCATGATAATCTAACGTTCCTTCAATTACATGAATAACCAGCCTTTTGTTATTCTTAATCACCCTACCCCTCCCTCTTTTTATAACAAACTCCCTGCCCCAAAGGCAAAGCTGCAAACTGCCCAAACTTTTGCATTTAAGAACTGTCTCTGGAGTCAGGGCATGCAGCTTTAAACAGACCTCAAGGATGAAATCTAGGGGTTCAAACTCGGGGGGGGGGGGGGCTATTGCCCCCAAACTCCCCATAAATGGTGTCTTTGTGGAAGGGACCTCAAGAGGTCAACGAGTCCAGTCCCCTGCCCTCATGGCAGGACCAAACACCATCTACACCATCCCTTACAGGTGTGTGTCTAATCTGCTTTCAAATATCTCCAATAATAGAGATTCCACAATCTCCTTAGGCAATTTATTCCAGGGTTTAGTCACCCTGACAGTTAGGAAGTTTTTCCTGATGTCCAAACTAAACCTTCCTTGCTGCAATTTAAGCCCATTGCTTCTTGTCCTATCCTCAGAGGTCAAGGAGAACAATTTTTCTCCCTCTTCCTTGTAACACCCCTTTAGGTACTCGAAAACAGCTGTCATGTCCCCTCTCAGTCTTCTCTTTTCCATACTAAACAAACTCAGTTTGTTCAGTCTTCCCTCACAGTTCATGTTTTCTAGACCTTTAATAATTTTTGTTGCTCTTCTCTGGACCTTCTCCAGTTTCTCCACATATTTCTTGAAATGTGGTGCCCAGAACTGGGCCCAATACTCCAACTGAGGCCTAATCAGCACAGAGTAGAGCGGAAGAATGACTTCTCATGTCTTGCTCACAACACTCCTGTTAATACAGCCCAGAATCATGTTTGCTTTTTTAGCAACAGTGTCACACTGATGACTCATATTTCGCTTGTGGTCCACTATGACCCCTAGATCCCTTTCTGCAGGACTCCTTCCTAAACAGTCACTTCCCATTCTGTAGGTGTGAAACTGATTGTTCCTTCCTAAGTGGAGTATTTTGCATTTGTTCTTATTAAACTTCATCCTATTTACCTTAGACCATTTCTCCAGTTTGTCCAGATCATTTTGAATTATGACCCTATCCTCCAAAGCAGTTGCAACCCCTCCCAGCTTCGGATCATCTGCAAACTTAATAAGCGAACTCTCTATGCCATTATCTATATTATCAGGGCTTGATAAACCACGGCAAAAGCTGCTCGCCAGCCCCGCACTGTGCATGTGCGCGCCGCTGGTAAACGGGGTGCCGGGCTGAAATCTATTCCTCACGGGTGAGTAGATTCAATAGATTGTCGAGCCCTGTATATTATTGATGAAGATATTGAACAGAAACAGTCCCAAAACAGACCCCTGCAGAACCCCACTTGTTATGCCCTTCCAGCATAACAACGAACCATTAATAACTACTCTCTGAGAACGGTTATCCAGCCAGTTATGCACCCACCTTATAGTGGCCCCATCTAGATTGTATTTCCCTAGTTTATTGATAAGAAGGTCATGTGAGACTGTATCAAATGCTTTACTAAAAGCTAGGTAAACCACGTCTACTGCTTTTCCCTTATCCACAAGACTTGTTATCCTATCAAAGAAAGCTACCAGATTGGTTTGACATGATTTGTTTTTTACAAATCCATGTTGGCTGTTCCTTATCACCTTCTTATCTTCCAGGGCTGTGTCTAGACTGGCAAGTTTTTCCAAAAAATCAGCTGCTTTTCCGGAAAAACTTGCCAGCTGTCTACACTGGCCGCTTGAATTTCCGGAAAAGCACTGACGATCTCATGTAAGATTGTCAGTGCTTTTCCGGAAATACTATGCTGCTCCCGTTCGGGCAAAAGTCTTTTTCCGAAAGACTTTTGCGCAAAAGGGCCAGTGTAGACAGCACAGTACTGTTTTCCGCAAAAAAGCCCTGATCGTGAAAATGGCGATCGGGGCTTTTTTTCAGAAAACCACGTCTAGATTGGCCACGGACGCTTTTCCGCAAAAAGTGCTTTTGCGGAAAAGCATCCTGCCAATCTAGACGCGCTTTTCCTAAAATGCTTTTAACGGAAAACTTTTCTGTTAATAGCATTTTCGGAAAATCATGCCAGTGTAGACGTAGCCCAGATGTTTGCAAATGAATTCCTTAATTACTTGCTCCATTATTTGTCCTGGCACAGAAGTTAAGGTGACTTGTCTGTAGTTTCCTGAGTCGTCCCTATTTCCCTTTTTATAGATGGGCTCTAAATTTGCTCTTCTCTAGTCTTCTGGAATCTCTTCCGACTTCCATGATTTTCCAAAGATGATAGCTAACAGCTCAGATACCTCCTCTATCAGCTCCTTGAGTATTCTAGGATGCATTTCATCAAGCCCTGGGGACTTGAAGACATCTCACTTCTCTAAGTAATTTTTAACTTGCTCTTTTCCTATTTTAACCTCTAAAGCTGCCCCCTTCCCACTGATGGAACACCTGCATTCAATTCCCCTTTGCTGGCTGGGGAGAAGGGGTTTGAATATGGGTTTCCCCCACTGCAGAGGAGTGTGCTAACCATTCAGCTGAGGTACAGAAGGCAGGCTGTGTAAACGGTTAGAAAACGGTTTTGAATCTCCCAGAATGCTCTTCCCAAAGAACCAAATGTCATCAAAATGGACATTCCGAAGAGGCAGCATTTCCCAACCAAAAAATGGTCTGGTACAAAGTGTCGCAGCATAAGTCATAGTTTTTGAAGCCAGCAGTGACCGAAAGTTCGGCCCCTCCAGTCTGATCTCCTGCCTAGCCCAGACTGGAGAACTTCTAAGGATTGCTGCTCCCAGCCCAGTTCCGAGCACTGATCTAGAGTGCCTGGTCTCCTGTTAGCTTGTACGCCCTTAACCCAAGAGTCCCATGGGGAGGGGGAGTAGGATGCTACTCGCTCTTCTTCCCTTTCCCCCACTATCAGGGAGCGAGAGGAAAGGACACAGCTTGTGTCACTTACTCTTCTACTCCCTCCCCTCACCAGCCAGCAATGAGAGGACTGCCTGTAAGCAGCGTACTTTCCCCTCGCCCCCTTGCCATAACTCCACCCCATCATCGAGTGCAAACTCACATCTGGTGGCTGAGCTGGAGCGGAGCTTTGAAAGACACTCCGTCTTGACACGCAGCTTCTGCATGATGGATAATCTGCCCCACCTCTATCCCTGGGGCAGCTGGGTGAAGAATCACTGGGTTCCAGCCCACAAAAGCTGATGCCCAAAGAAATTTGTTAATTTTGAAGCACCATGGGACTCCTCGTTGTTTTTCGCTGAAACAGACTCACCCAAATGCCCCTCTGAAACTTAAACATCGCTAGTGCTTTTGAAAGAAAAGGGTTATATTTCTCTTCATTTATGTATGTATGTATTTATTTATGTGGGGGGCTTCTGTTTTAGGAGCCATTTGGGTTCACTTTGCTCTTCAATCATGAAGACGAGAAACTTTTGAAAAATGAAACCGAAGTCTAAAAGATCAAACCTTACAAGAGACAAGATAAAACCTCTCCTCTTTCATCACGATGCACGCTCCTGATTTACACACGGTCACTTTGTTACACATAGGTCATGTGACTGAACTCTCATCCCTGATTGGTTACACGTAGTAAACCATTCCATCAGAGGCTGATGCCACATGGCCTATTGTTTCCGTCCATTACCATGCAGGCTGTGAATGCCGGCTGATAACTCTTTTAATGCATTGGGATGTCCAATTCCCAGTCAAATAAATGGGAATTGGGCATAAAATCCAGGGGATGACTTTCAAATCCCATCCCAACTCCAGATCTGGACTTAGTGTTTTGAAGGTAAAGTAAATATTGGAAAAATCAGGGGTGCTAATATACTAGAAAATACATTTATCATATCTAGAGGGAGGAAACATTTTTCAACCAGACCTTTTTTCTGGTGAACAATCTGAATTTGGCAACACTGAATGAATCAATTTCACCAAATAGTTCATTTAAAACCAAAATGTGAAAAACCTCGAAATATTTCATTTTGACAGTGGGAAACTTCAATTGTTTTGATGTAAAATTCTTCTTGGGTTGGTTTTGAAAAACCCTCAAATCCATTAAAAAGCGCTTGGCATCAATATGAAATATTTCGTTTCCACTCAAACAAAACGCTTTGTTCTGCCCAAAACAAAAAAGGGCTGTGAGCCTTTTTGATGCGCTGAACACAGTGAAAAATGTCAACCCCAAACAATCTCCCGTCCCAGTTTTCAGCATTGCCAGTGGACTGAAAAATCAGTCCTTTTGCACAGCCCTATTTTTGGCATCCAAATGGATATTGAGAGAGAGAGAGAGAGAGAGATTTCCCTTGGGCTTCCAGAACTGGGGAGCCCAAGCATTCCAAATGCATAAATCCAGCCCCCTAAAATCACGGGATCACTTTAAAAATCAGCAAACTGCTTGCAATTTTTAAAACTACAGCTCAAACACAGCTAGGATCGTGGATTTTTATTATTTGTTTAAATTTACCACCTGGTTTCTGACTTTTTAGATTTCTCAAGTTTTCCAGCTTTTCTCCACATCTGGGAAGGGAGACGTTTTCTTTTCTTATTATAATGGAAGCCACGATATTCTCACAGTCAATGGACTCAAGGGCTGGGACGTGGAGAAAGTGCCACGGGTGGTAAAATAGCAAAGCTGGGCCAGATCCCAGCTGGTGTCAATGAGCCATAACTCACATTTCTAGATCCCCTGTGCAGACTGGGACACTGTACAGACACAGAGAGTCCCTGCCCCAGCTGGGATCAGGGCTCCGTTGTGCTGGGCGCTGCCCAGACCCAGCCAGAGACAGGCCCTGCATGGAGACTGACACTCCAAAACAAGCACCAACGAAGAGAAGGAGGGAAAACGGATCCAATTTCTCCCGTTCTGAATTTCACACCTCACAGCACCCAGCACATCACTACAGCCTCTTTCCACTCTCCAGCCCCTGGGCAGCAGGGCAGGCCTGTTATCCTCACTGTTCAGATGGGGACGCTGAGGCACGGGACGGCCCCATGAGCTACCCAAAGGGAGTTGGTTTCAGCACAGGGAATGGAAGCCTGTGTCCCGAGCACCCGGTTCATGCTGCAATTGCCACCCCCCCGACACCCTCCCTCCTCGCCCCAGACTCCTTACCGCCCAGTGTCACAGTGGGCAGCTGTTAGCACCCAGCTAGGGTCGATCAGCGCCCCCCCACAGCGCACCAGGTTGCGGGATCCCATCAGGGCCACCTGGTAGGGCAGCTGGAGCAAACCACAGGACTGTCCTCCGATGATCCGCACATCCTCAGCTGCCACTATAGTCGGGGGAGAGCGGGGTGTCAGTGTCCGAGGTGGGCAGGGGCCCCTGGGGGTGGCTGGGGGGATGCCCCACCTGAAATGCTGCAGGAGGGCATGGGTGAGGGGTCTTTGGGGAAGTTGTTGGTGGAGGTTCCTGCTCATGGCAGCACAGACTTGAGGGCAGGGGATGTGGAGACAGGGGCGGCCTGTCCATATCGGTGAACTAGGCGGTCGCCTGGGGCGCCAAGTTAAATGGGGCGCCAAATGGTGGTGCAATATCACTGAGGGGTTTGGGGGTGGGGGTGCCAATTGTATGGTTCACCTAGGGCGCCAGTTGCTGGCAGCTAGTCTAGGGCCGCCCCTGGGGGAGCACGGAGCGGGGCAGGGGAACATGTGGGGTGGGGCAGGGGTGAGGAGCATGAGAGTGGGCATAAGAGTTCATTGCCCCCCTCCCTGAACCACTAACCGTCCTTGCACAGTGACACGCACACGCATACAGAGTAACACACATGGATGCACGTGGTATCGCACACACACACACACACAGTAATCTATTCGCACACATGGAGCAGCAACCAGGCACACACATAGACGGTAACACAACCACACACACAGTAATACTGACTGCATGATGCACACAGAGTAACAGGCGCACACATATACAGTAACAAATATACTCACATCCAGTAACACACAGAGGCACATACAATAACGCACCCACATACACACAGTAGCACATACACATAGGCAATAACACATGGGCACACAAAGTGACCCATGTGCACACAGTAAGAAACAGGCGCACACAAGTACAGTAATTGCACACACCCAGTCACACAGACATGTGCGCATCCCCCTCCACACTCGTCCACACACACATACCCACAGCCCTGTGGCTACAGTCACAAGGACACACACTCACAATTACTCACAAAAACGTGCACACAGACACAATTACTTTGCTTACGTGCACATGTGCACACACAGAGACTCACACGCGCCTGTGCATGCCAACACACAGTTACGCACAGACTCTTACACACTTGCCCATGTCACACACATACACACACTCACACAGTCACATGCACATAGGTGCACCACCAAGCGCCCAGGCAGCGCGCCCGGTGTGCCTCCACGTGTGCACCCCCGTCCCCGCACGCACACCAGTCCCCTGTTCACCTGCAGCCAGCAGGAGCAGCAGCGCCGGGGCCAGCAGGGCCATGTTTCAGAGGGTGGCTCCGCAGCCTGGCCTCCTGGCAGCACGGGGTTGGGTGGCAGAGTGCGGCAAGGAGCGGCGGGTTAATTAGCAGGGAAATTCGTCACCTTTAAATCCGCACCAGCTCCACCTTCCCTTGGCACTGGGCCAGGAAGGGTGGAAGCTCGTTTGGCAGGGAACACGCCCTCCCGGTGGGCGCCCTGCAGGAGTGGCCCTGGCTGCCTCCCTGGGGCCCCGGTCCATGACTCAGAGGCCCTTGGGGTGGGCATCGTGAGGCTTGGACAAAGGGCCGGCCTGACAGTGCCCGCTTGGAGCCACCGCCAGGACGCCATCAGGACGCGCGGCCCTGTCCCAATGCTGCAGGAGCTGGGCTGAGCGCGGGCAAGGCCGGGGGGCCGGGAGTGGGCAGGCAAAGCTGCCTAGCGCTGCCAGCCTGGCAGGGAGGGGCGTACCGGCAGGGCTGCTCCCCACGGAGCCAGCAGGCCTGCCTTGGTCCCCCCTTCCTGCAGGCTCTCCTCCAGCAAGGGGGTGAGCCCCTGGGCTCAGAAACGCCTCCTCAGGCAGCCTGTCAGGGGCTGGACAGGGCCGATGCCCCATGATGCAGTTTCCAATGCAAAGCAAGATACATGCTGGGCCTGGGTGGTGTGTTCCCTCAGGCCGGCTTAGCAGGGGCAGGGTGGCACCGGCAGCAGCAGGCCGAGCGTCACAGCCCTCACCTATAGCTGCCGCAGGGCTGCGTTGAATTCCCTGCTCCCTGCACCTGATTCCTGGAGCTGGGGCCCAAGCCTAATTTTTTCGGGCCAGTCCGGACGTGTAATCCGGGCCTCTTCCCACAGCCTCCCTGCAATCCCTCATCCCACACAGAGAATCTCCTGAGCCAGGAAGCACGCCCGTCTTCCTTCTGCCACGGATCCTGTCTCCTCGGTTCTTTCTTTGCCTCCTTCCTGGCCTTCATCTGAGGCCCGGGTCTGGGACCAGTGGGGCCCCGGGACCAAGGGGTTTTTGAAGTGGCCTCGGAGGCAAATCTAGTCTCCTCTTTCCCCGTCCCACAACTCCTGAATTGAGCCACGGCGAGTGGCGGGGGGATCAGGTGGGGAGCGGCATCTAGAAAGAGCCCAGAGAGCCGGTCCGCCGCTGGGCTCCCACCTCCCGAGGGGGTAGGGGGCACAGAGCTCCACTACGCTCCGGCTGGGTGGGGCTAATGCAGGGGCAGGGAACCTTTTTTGAGTCGAGGGCTGAGGGCCCCAGAAAAATCAGTCGGGGGCCACACATGGGTGAGAAGCAAAAAGCAAAACAAAACAACCCCCCTCAAACAGCCCTCACTGATGTGGCCCTCAAGTGAGGAGAAAGACACTCCCCCATTCCCCTCCCACATCAGAGCCTGGGGGGCCCAGCTTAGCAGACTTTGGGTGCTCTAGCCCCATAGGGAGCAGAAAAGGGGCTGGAGCACCGGCGTAGACTCCCCAGTGCTGGAGGCCCCCCCTGAGCCTCGCGGGCTGGATCCAGGCAAGCTGGGGCCCACATCCAGCTCCCGGGCCTGAGGTACCCCACCCCTGATCTAATGCCTCACACTCAGCAGCTTGCAAGAGGAGGTGTGGTAATCCTGAGCTACTCCCAGAGCTGATAATAACAGGGCTGGGTCCCTGATCATGAAGCCAGGGCTGAGGGATTGAGGCTAACACCAGCCACGCCCAGGCGTGTCAGGAGGCTTGGGTAGATGTGCAGAAAAGCAGGCGATGTGCCCAGATTTACAAGGGGGGTTCTGGTTCTAGGCAGACCAGGGAGCAAAGTAACACACCCAAGAGATTACTGTTTGCAAAATAACACACCCAAGAGCCAAAGGCCATCGCTTGGAGAGTATTAATTAATTAAACAATTAATTAATTATTCTTATTATTGTGGGATAAGTGCCTCTGAGCCCCAGTCATGGGAAGCAGGAAGCCCCCTGGGTCAGGTGCTGTACAAACACAGAACGCAAAGACAGTTCTCACCTCCAAAGTGGTTCCATTCTTGGTACGTTACGTGACTGTATCCTGAAGCTTGGAGGTGCTGGGAAGGACCCAGGAGACCTGATGGGGCCAGCAGCCTATGAACTCCCTGGGGGCCGAGTTCAGCTCAGGGGGAGTGCACATCAAACAGGATGCTGGGAAGTTGGGGAGGGGTCTGAGAAGAGTGAGGCTGAGCTGGGGGCTGAAATTCTGAAGGCACTTGGTCGATTTTATTTTGAGCAGAAAAGGCCGAGGTTAAGCTATGAGAGAGGGTTGCCAGATGGTTTATCCAAAAATACCGACACCCCTCCCCTCCCAGAAAAAACACTGGGGAAAAAATTCTGTTGAGAAACAAAAAGGCGGAGACCAAAGTTGTTGAGAAAAAGAAAAAAGGACCCCAAGGGTGTGTCTAGACTACAGGGTTTTGTCAACAAAAGTGGACTTTTGCCAACAAAACTTTACCTGCGTCCACACTACCGCTGAGTTCTGTCGACATAACGTCGACAGAACTCGGAAGTTTTGTCGACAGCGGTAAACCTCATTCTACAAGGAATAACGCCTTTTGTCGAGAGAGTTCTGTCAACAGAAGATGTTATTGCATCTACACTGTCCTTTGCGTCTACACTCTCTTGTCAACAAGGCGGCTTGCTTTATCGACAGAACTAGATGTGATCTTGACGCTCTTTGTCGACAGAAGCTTTGTCAACAATATCTGTTGACAAAGCCTCTGTTGACAAAAGCCTGTAGTCTAGAAGTACTCCAACAGTTATTAAGCAAAAAAATAAAAATAAATAAAAAACCAGCATGGCCCCTTTAAGAAAGACCTTTGAGGCTTTTTGCTGGCAACCATCTTGTTTTCCTGCTCTGAGTCAGAAGACATCTCCCCTGTGGAACCAGGTAAGCAGGGGGAGGCGGAGCCTGGGGGCTGGGCCCGGTTACTGAGTGTGCGTAGGTTTGCCAGGTGTCCAGTATTTTTGCCCCCTGGCAGGGAAACCCCCCAGAAAATACCGGACATTTCAGGTGTCTGATATTTTCTGAATTTTTTTACCAGACAGGAGGCAAAAATACTGGACTGCCCGGGACAATACCGGACACCTGGCAACCCTAAATGAGAGAGCAAAAGAAGAAAGAAAGGTCAGAATCAAACCCGGCATTTTGAAATGGTGGAAATAGAATGTTTCCACTGACCCACAATCTGGGGAGCCTTCGTTGGCCCCGAGGTAGATCTGTGCTCCCAGAATGGGTGGGGCCTGGGGCAGAAGGGGTGGGGCTGAGATAGCCAGCCTATTGTGCCTCCTGGAGCACGGCACCCTCCCTGAGGTCCTCCGAACACCACGGAGTGCATGGCGCTCCTGCGGAGATTTAAAGGGCCCCGGGCACCGGCTGTCACCACAGTAGCACAGGTGGCAGCCAGGAGGCTGGAGCCTCTTTGAATCACTGGGCTCTGGGTCAGCTGCCCCCTTTGCTTCCCCCATTGGCTGGCCTGCCTGAAATGAAGACAAAACATCCTTTTTCATTGTGTGAATATTTTCAGGAGCGTGTCGGGGAGGTCTACGTTGGATAGTAGGAAAAACTCTTTCCCTAGGAGGGTGGGGAAACGCTGGGATGGGTTCCATAGGGAGGGGCAGAATCTCTATCCCTAGAGGGCTGTGTCTAGACTGGCCAGTTTTTCCGGAAAATCAGCCGCTTTTGCGGAAAAACTTGCCAGCTGTCTACACTGGCCGCTTGAATTTCCGCAAAAGCACTGACGATCTCATGTAAGATTGTCAGTGTTCTTGCGGAAATGCTATGCTGCTCCCGTTCAGGCAAAAGTCCTTTTGCGCAAAACTTTTGCACAAAAGGGCCAGTGTAGACAGTTCAGCTTTGTTTTCCGCAAAAAAGCCCCAATCGCGAAAATGGTGATCGGGGCTTTTTTGTGGAAAAGCGCGTCTAAATTGGCACAGACGCTTTTCCGCAAAAAGTGCTTTTGCGGAAAAGCGTCCGTGCCAATCTAGACGCTCTGTTCCAAAAATGCTTTTAACGGAAAAATTTTCCGTTAAAAGCATTTCCGGAAAATCATGCCAGTCTAGACATAGCCGAGGTGTTTAAGTCCCAGCTGGACAAAGGCCTGGCTGGGTTGATTTAGTTGGGATTGGTCCTGCTTTGGGCAGGGGGCTGGACCCGGTGACTCCTGAGGTCTCTGCCTGCCCAGGATTCTATGAGTCTATGAGTTCAAGACAGGAAAACATTTCGAACTCCCAACAAAATACTCACAGGAGAGGAACTGCCATCTGGTCTGGCCACCTGCACAATGCCAGCCAGAGAAACGCCTCAACATAATTCTTAGAGCAAATATTTCAGAGAGCCGTCCAGCCCTGATTGAAACATGGTCAGTGATGGAGAATGCACCAACACCCCTTGGTAACCATTCCAGTAGTTAATTACTTTCCCCATTAAAAATATCCTGCCTGAATTTGTCTAACTTCAATTTCCCCAGCCATTGGGTCATGTGAGAGCTTTCTCGGCTGGCTGGAGGAGCCAGTATTAAATATTTCTTCCCCGGGGAGATACTTGCAGCCTGGGATCACGTCACATCTGAACATTCTCTTTGCTATGCTACTGAGTCTGCTCTTTGGTTTATCACTAGGAGGCAGGTTTCCCATCCTTTAATCAGTCTCGTGGCTCTTCACTGAAACGTCTTTGGTTGAGCAACACCCTTCGTGAATTGTCAACACGAGCGCTGGGCTGGGGATTCCAGCAGTGGTTACACCAGGGTCAAATCAGAGGGAAAATAACCTCTCTGCTCCTGCCTGAGATTCCCCCGTTTATGTACCCCAGGGTCGCATTAGCCTTTTGGACACAGGTTCACAATGGGAGCTCCCAGCATCTGGCCGTCCGCTGCACCTCCCAAATCTTTTCCGGTCGCTGCGTCCCAGCCTAGAGTCTCTGAGCCTGCATGTCTGGCTGATGCTCACCGTTCCTGGATGGCTACTTTGACATTTAGCCGTATTCAAATGCACCTTGTCTGCGTGTGTGCAGTCTGCTCACCCACCCAGGTCGGTCTGAGTCAGTGAGCCGGCCTCTTCGGTATGTACCTCATTAATTTCTTGTGGGCCATAGCCAATGAGTTTTCAGTCTTGCCCATGCCAGAGGTGTGCTGTGCAGCAAGTGGCCGTTCGCTAGCTGGTGCGCTGCTCAGAAACCATGGTAATTGCCTACCCGGGGCCCGCTGTGTCCTATTTCATTTATCCCAGTCTGTGTCAGTGAGGTTACACGACAGGGACTTTGCGCTGTACGAATATGACATTGTGTGCCAGTAACACGTGATCCTCTGCCTGGCCTTCTCTGGTGGCCTTTGTGCATTCTGGGATTTGTCTCAAGGGGCATGATGGGAAGACGGTGGACTGCTGGGAGCTGGGCAGGGGAGACTGATGAAAAGGACATATGGGGGCACCAGCCATGTGACCCCCCACCGGACTCTTTCCCAGGCTATCCAAGAGAGGGCCAGAACAACAGCTCTTGCACCCCCACCCAGCCCCACAGTGCCGTCTGACCCTGCTCCTGCACTGCTGCCTGACCCCACCTGACTGCTTTTGGCCCCTATCCGCATTCTTCTCTCTAGCCCTGTCTCCTCACCCCATACTGCTCTCTGACCTCACACCTACGCTGCTGTCTGACCCTGCTCCCCATTCCATGTGACCCTGTTCCGCCCTCCCCCCCACCCCTATCTCCAGGCCCAGGTGGCTTTCTGATCCTACTTTTGAGACTCATGTCAGGGTGTGGTCTTGCCAAACACCTGGTGACCATGACTGCAGGTGTGAAACACCCCTCCCTCTGGATTCCTAGGTATTTATGGCATGCACCTGTGTTCCTGCCCCTCTCCAGAAAGGACCAGGGGCAGTCAGAGAAGTGCTCTGGGCTGTTTTCATCCCGCTCGAGTTTCTTCTTTTCCTTTGCCCAGAAATTCCATCCTGGCCCCGAGAAACATTCATGGGGAAAGTTCTGTTGATTTGGCATTTTCCTGGTTGGGAAAAACCCCTCTGCAGGAGCTCTGTGGGCCGATGTCTCCCCTGAGCCCACCCAAACATGCCTGATACCTACAGCAGCTGGGCTGTCCTCCACGCGCACCCCCGGCTAAGGCCACCCACGCTCGAAGTCCTCCGGTTCCTCAGCGTATCAGGGTTCCCCCTTGAATTACAGCCCAGCAAATCAGTCGCTAGATTGCTTTGCCCGTCATTGTCTGCAGGGCGCCATTTACCGCTGCTTCACAGTCCAATGAGCTGATAAGCAGGAGCGTTCAGGGATGGTGAGTGGCTTTTAATTGCAGCGCCAATGAATGGCCTCTGAGGCTCGCCCGCACATTTTGTTTCCAACAGCTCCACCCAGGCAGGCTGGTTTCGACACGCTCCGCTCCAGGAAGGGGACGTAAGTGAAGCTCGTCTCATGCGTCCACCTCTCAAAACTGAGGTTGACTCCTCAGCACGTGTCAGAACAGGAAGGCCTGGAGTCGGCCTGCACTCGCCCCAGGGTGCATCTGAAGCCCACCCGGGACAGGACCAGCCTGAGTGCGTGGCCCGGGGTGCTCGGAAGTGCATTAGCACCTCATGCACAGGGGTTTCAGGGCACACCAGCTGCCGGAGCCATGTTGTGTCAGACAGCTCGTCTCCATGGCGACATGGAGCCTGGCAAGCTGCGGGGAGACCCTGAGCGCCCGCCTGACCCCACAGTCTCACCAGATTTGCTCTCCATATGGATACGCTTATTCCGGGACAAAAGTGTCTTTTCCAGATTGCTGGGAACAAGCCTGCCAATGGGGGGAGGCAGGACAGGGAGGGTGGAGGGGACGCAAAGGGGGCAACTGCCCTAGGCCCTGGAGATTCAAAGGAGTCTGCAGCGGTGTTGGTGAGAGCCCTGGCCCCTTTAAATCGCCGCCGGAGCCCCGTGCAGCACGCGCTGGACGGAACGGAGAGGGAGCAGTCCAGACGGCACGGAGGGCCAGCTGCCCCAGCCCTGCCCTTCCACCCAAGGTCCTGCCCCTTTTGGGAGCATGGAGCCATCCCCCCCACTTTGCCCAAGGACCTGATAAGTCTGTCGGCTTGTCTGGCTTGGAAATAGAGCTGGAAAAACCCTCCATATCTGACCTCTCTGTCTGGAAACCCGTGCAACACGTTCAGACAGAGAGCCAGGGAGCTTCAGTTTATAACTTTGCTGGACACAATTCTTGGGTTCCTTCCTACTCCTTTCACGAGGAGTAACGGTAGTTCGGAATAGGAACCTAGTTCGAACTACCTAGTTCAAGCCCCGTGTAGCCGCGCTGCACGGGGTTCGAAGCAGCGGGGATTTAAAAATGGCGGCTCCCCACTTATGCTAATGAAGCCCGGGAAAATCAAATCCCGGGCTTCATTAGCAAGTGCGGTATGCATACATTACCCCGCTAGTTCGAACTAGCGGGGTAGTGTAGACATACCCTTACAGCTGCAATCGGGCGCTCCCCATATGTTGGCACCCTGGGCAGCTGCCCGGCTAGCCCCCCCTTAATCCCGCCCTGAGCGCATGTGACTGTTTACGCTAAAGCCATCTGCTCCACCTCCTAGTTAGCTGGGACTCTCTGAGGGACCGTTCCCAGGCCCGAAGAAGAAGGCTTTGTGTGAGTGCCTGCGCTTATTTCTTCCCTCAGCAGTGAGTGGTTAGTTCAAAGTAAGATCTGATCTGCGCCATCTTGCCCCTATAACGGTTCTAACTGTAAAGAAGTATAAATGGCAAAGCGTCCCACATGCCCACATCCATGGGGAACTGGGGGGGGCTGTGTGCAGGGCACCTTTCCCAGCCCTGTAATTTGAACCCTGGTGCTCCAACCTGCCCCTAAGGTTACCACCTTGGTTGGTAACCAGATCCCCAAGGCCCCATCCCTGCCCCACCTCTTCTCTCAAAGCTCCACCCACTTCCCTGCCTCTCCCACAAGGCCCCGCCCCTATTGCTCACTGCTTTCCTCCTTCCCTCAATCACTCACTGGATTGTCTCCCTTCCCACCCGCAGCTGCTTTGGGCAAGACCGTAGCAGGGTTCAAATAGATACATTTATGGGGGACAGGTCCATCAATGGCTGTTAGCCAGGATGGGCAGGGTTGGTGTCCTTAGCCTCTGTCAGATGCTGGGAATGGGCGACAGAAGATGGATCACTGGGCGATTCCCTGTTCTGTTCATTCCCCCTGGGGTACCCGACATTGGCCACTGTCGGCAGACAGGACACTGGACTGGACGGACCTTTGGTCTGACTCAGCAGGGCTGCTGATTTCTCCTGTTCTTATGTTCACCCACCCACTCATCCATCCACCTACCTACCCATCCTTCTGTATTTTCTGCTAGCCATAAAATCGTAGAAATTTAGTGATGGAAGAGATTTTCCAAGGTCATCGAGTGAGGTCCATTGCCCCACATGGAGGCAGCATTTGTACCTTTAGAACATCCTTGACATCATCATCCAAGGCAAGCTATTGCAGTACTCAACTCTGCTCGGAGCTAGAAAGTTTTCCCTGGGACCTTAGACTGTGTTCTGTGTAACATCAAAGTCAAAACTAAAGGACTCAAACTGACAATGTCGACATGAAACATTTGCTCTTTCTTTTCCAAAAGGATTCATTCGGACAAGAGAACTTAGACACGGTACACTGCGTGTTACTTACCCAGATCAAATCAGTGTTGAAAGAGCACGGCTAAAGTTTTGCATGTGTGGCCAGGACCTTCTTCCGTGAACTGCGTTAGAAAGGGTGATATATTTCTCAATACCTCTTCTCTTTGGGGTACTTCTCTTGTGTGCATCGTTGGCATGGAAGGTTTTGAACATTATCACCGAATCATACAACTAGAGGCTTAGAAGGGACGACAAGGGGTATCCGCTCTAAGCCTGTGACAAGATGAAGGATAATAGAAATGGCTTTCTTTCTTTCTTTCTTTCTTTCTTTCTTTCTTTCTTTCTTTCTTTCTTTCTTTCTTTCTTTCTTTCTTTCTTTCTTTCTTTCTCATCTGAGGAAGTGACTTATAGCTCACAGAAGCTTATGCTCTAATACCCCAATAAATATGTTTGTCTTTAAAGTGCCACTGCAATTCTTATTGTTTTTGCTGAAACAGACTAACACAGCGACCCCTCTGAAATCTAGTTTGAACCATAACTTTTCAACATGAGGAAAACAATTTGGGAGCATTTTGCTGTATTGGGCATTGGGAATTCCACCTTTGCTTTCCCATTCACAACAGATTGGTGCCCCCACCAGGAAATGTCCGAATGTCCCATGACATAGGAGCCTCATTTTCCAACCAGCTTTCATTTATGAGCACAAACGGCCTCTGTCTTCTCTCTCATGGCTTCTTAATGAGTTCAGACGTTTCAATATGAAATATCACACTGTTGTCACCGTGGGGGCCTTGACACAAAAGGGTGTTATGGTGGGGGCTGCAATTGGAGGAGGACTGCAGAACTGCCATCCTCACTGCTGCTTTTTGGCTGACAGCAATATTATCTTCAGAGCTGCTGTCCTGGCCAGCAGCCACTGCTCTCCAACCACCTAGCTCTGAGGGCATCGCTCCCTCCAGCAGCAGTGCTGAAGTACTGGCACATGGTATGGTATTGCCACTTGTATTTCTGTTCTTTGGCATGCAGAGCTGGGCCCTTGGCTAGCAGCCACTGCTCTCTAGCCAACCAGCTTTGAAGACAGCCATGCAGAACTAAGGGTGGCAAGACTATGACTCCCCCCAAATAACCTCCCCACAGCCTGCTTTTGGGACCTCCTCTTTGAGAATCATAGAGCACTAGAACTGGAAGGGGCCTTGAGAGGTCATCAAGTCCAGTCCCCTGCCCTTAAGGCAAGACTAAGCACTGTCTAGATCAGTGTTTCTTAACATTTTGAAGACCGAGGAACTCTAATCAATAATTTTTATGAGGAACGCCAAAGATTTTTTGTTGACCAAAAGAAAAAAAAAAAGTGGTGGTGGTGGGGGGGGGGGGGGGGGGGGGGACTTCGAGGGATTATTGAGGAAAAAAAGGGTTGGGGGAAAGTTATTGAGAAAAAAAAGTCACCTGTCCCTTTAATGGCAGCCATTTTGAATTCTGTTGTGCTCCATGGCACACCTCCAACTGCCTTGCAGCACACCAGTGTGCCGCGGAACACAGTTTAAGAAACACTGGTCTAAATCATCCCTGGCAGATGTCTATCCAACCTGCTCTAAAATATCTCCAATGATGGAGCAAAATGCAGGACAATGTAGCACTTTAAAGACTAACAAGATGGTTTATTAGGTGATGAGCTTTCATGGGCCAGACCCACTTCCTCAGATCAAAACATTCCTCAGATCAAAACAAGTGGGTCTGGCCCACGAAAGCTCATCATCTAATAAACCATCTTGTTAGTCTTTAAAGTGCTACATTGTCCTGCATTTTGCTTCAGCTACCCCAGACTAACACGGCTACATCTCTATCACTATTCCAATGATGGAGATTCCACAAGCTCCCTAAACAGTGGTCTCCCCTGTGAAATCTGTGTAAAAGTGCATAAAAGAACAGATGTGTTTTTCACAGCTGTGAATTTGGTAGGGTTGTAATGATACGTAAATGAAAAGAATATTCGCCAGACTTAGAAGATGGGAGACTCTATCTGGACAAGCAGAGACTCTCAGAACAATTTGGGGGCTGTGGTGGAAAATCACCTGATCAGGAACTCGCAAGGCTTGTGCACACAACAAGTGCCAGGGCTCTGTCGTTGTCACTATGTTTCAGTAGCACAGCAAAGCTTGAAATCTATCAGACCTCAGACTTTGGGACTTCTACGCAAGTGAAGCCCTCCCCCGCCATACCAATGCAAGACACCAGATCACAGTCCCTGAGCACCTTGGAGGGCCATTTTAAAACCAGCCTCAGAATCCAGTCTCATGCTCCTTAGCCCCATCTCACAAGCGTCAGGCTGATCTTGTGACTTTAACAGCGATCTCATGATTTCCAAAGCAGACTTGTGGCTCTCAGGCTGAGCTGATGAGTCTAATCCAAATGTCATGATATTTTAAGTCAGTCGCTTGATTCTTTTCAACCAGTTTCATTCACTTCAGGCTGATTCGTGACTTTCAAGGCAACCTCATTCTTTTTTAAACCTGCCTTGTGAATTTGCAGGCGATCTCATGCTTTTTATACCACTCACACATGTTTAATCCAACCTCAGCATATGGTCAGGCCTGACTACTATTGGCTGCTTTGGCTGGCCCCAATGCAGCGTCTCCATTCCAGTCCCACCTAGGCCAGCTCCTGGCACTGTATTCAGGCCCCTTCCCTCCCCTGTTGCTCAATGTCATGGCAAGAGGAGGAGCAGCACGGCTGGGGTGGGGGCTGGAGGGTTATTGTAGCAGGCATGACACGCTGGGAGCTCTCAGTCGAGCCCGGAGCACCTCCTCCGTACGGTGTTCCTCACCCACCGGAAAGCTTTGCAGACATTGGCGAAGACCCCGGGCCGTCCATGCAGGGCACAGACAGATGACCCCCAGGAGACCACGCCCTGCAGCCTCCCGTCGCAGACCAATGGGCCTCCTGAATCACCCTGAGGAGACAATGCCGAGTGTCAGCAACCACAGCCCCACCCCAGCGCATGCGTACAGAGCGGGGCCTGTCCACTCCTGCAGAAGGACCCACCCAGGGCCACTGCAGAGTGGTGGAGTGGCCGCCCCCTGGCCCAGAGGAGGAAATGCCCCTCCATGAGCCCCCGTGGACAGAGCCTGGACCCAACTGGTCACATGACCGGAAGTTAGGGGGTGTGGCTAGCACTATAAAAGGCCAGCCCAGGAGCTTAGTCAGACCCAGAACCAGACGCCTGCCCTGTGCTCCTGAGCTGGAAGGCAGCTGACGACCTATAGGAGGCTGAGGACTGGCTTGGATCACTGGGACCCCAGATGGACTTCGAGCCAGAGGAACTACAAGCCCTGCCAGAGGTGTCGACCCCCAATGCCCCAGAGGACCCACTATGGGAGCAGGTATGTGCCCAGGGGAAGAAGGGAAGGAGCCCAGGGACAGCCGGAAGGGGTCCGACTGAGCCAGAGCTGGGGTCAGCAGCTGATCTGCTGCTGGTAGGGCCCTTGGCTGGGATGCAGTGGAGTGGGTGGACCTGTGTCCCCCCCCCCCCCCACCTCATCCCTGGGTGGCAGTCTCCCGCTTCTGCTACTTCAGTCCAACTGCCTGCACTTGCCAGGTCTCCGCCGGAGCAATTGTTTGGGTGTCCCCATTTGAACGATTGTTTGTTTGTTGGTGGGCTGGCCCTGAACCAAGGCCTTGGGCCCCTAGACTGCAGTGACTGCTGCTTGCTGCTGCCCTGCCCCCGGGCCTAGGCCTGCTAGAGCATTGACTATGGGCTTGGCCTGAGCATCAGCCGCTGCCCCAGGTCTGGTGTGGCCCGCCCTGAGGGGGAGGTTTTAACCTAGTCACTGTTGGCTTGGTCTGATCACAGGCCCGAGCTCAAGGACTACAGGGACTCATTGGAGGGAGGGGACCCAGGGACGGGGAGAGCCCTACTTTGAGCCCTGTCGGGCTACAGCCAAACAATAGGGAGGGCTTATAGAGCAGATGTGAGGTCAGGTGCTCCGGGGCGGGGCCAGGAAGGTGGATGAAACCCAGACTGTAAAGCTTGGTGAGGCCGGAGGGCAGCCTGGCTGCTCTTAATGGGGGACAAAGTCTGTCTGGGGCAGGGGCCAAGTGACGACAGCCCTTCCATAGCAGGCTGAGGAGGATTTGGAGGTTATGGAGGTAAAGAGCATTGAGCCGTTGGAACTCTGACACACAGCACCTACCCCACACCCTTACCTGGCACGTGCCTATTCCACCCTCTTCTACTCCAGCGCACAACATGTTCCTCGTGATCCTGCCCGGGTAACTGTCCTTGCAATCGGCATGGCTGACGGTCTGGAGATCTGCGCACTGCATGATTCTGGGGAATTTCTCTAGGCAACGACAGGAAAACCAAGAGTACGTGAGCAGAGTGCAAGGTGAAAGACAGGGGCTGTGTCTAGACTGGCCAGTTTTTCCAGAAAATCAGCCGCTTTTCTGGAGAAACTTGCCAGCTGTCTACACTGGCCACTTGAATTTCTGCAAAAGCACTGACTTCCTACTGTAAGAAATCAGTGCTTTTTGCGGAAATACTATGCTGCTCCCGTTCGGGCAAAAGTCCCTTTTGCACAAAACTTTTGCGCAAAAGGGCCAGTGTAGACAGCTGAGATTTGTTTTGCGCAAAAAAGCCCCATCGCGAAAATGGCGATCGGGGCTTTTTTGCGCAAAAGCGCGTCTAGATTGGCCACAGACGCTTTTCCACAAAAAGTGCTTTCGCAGAAAAGCATCTGTGCCAATCTAGACGCTCTTTTCTGAAAATGCTTTTAACGGAAAACTTTTCCGTTAAAAGCATTTCCGGAAAATCATGCCAGTCTAGACGTAGCCTTAGTGACAGACTGAATCTAAGGCTGTGTCTAAACTACAAAGAAAAGTTGGAAAAAGATACACAAAGTGCGAACTGCAATTTGCATATTTTTTCCCGCTTTTCTTTCGAAAGAAGCTTTTCTGAAATTTGGCGTATCTACATGGCGCCAAATTTTGGAAAAACCTGACCCTTCAAGCCATCCCTTCGTCTTTGTAAAATGAGGTTGGCAGGGATGGCAAAAGAACACGTCTGTTTTTTTTTGAAATTTGTCCAAAAAAGTGGATGCGTTCCTTAGATGCTGCATTGCTTTTCTGGGATCCCGGAAAAGCACTAGAGTCTAGACGTAGCCTTTGTTAAAAAATGTAGTGAAAGACCCATGACCGATGTAAACTAACATAGATCCGTTGACCCCACTGAAGCGACAGCCGATCAACCCCAGCTGGGATCTGGTCACATTCCTTTTCCCAAAAATGAAAATTTTGATGAACAGAAAAGCTGGAAAAAACCCCTCTCGTTCCAGGGCAAACGCATCACTTCATTTAGGTCCAGTCTTTTGCGTTATACTATAATGCTGCCTTTCAACATGAAGAACATCTGTGAGGGTTAAAAATAGTTTGAAAACAAAAGGAAAGGAAGTTTCATAGAGAAGCTTTTCAAATAGAAAGAAAAATCAAGCAATTGTGGCTCAATGCTTTCCAAATGCAAATCCCTCCTTTCTATACCCCCGAGTTCCCTACTTTTGGGGGACCTGATGGAGCCCCATCCTGACACGGTGCACTGCGTTCCAGAAGAGCAACAACGGGTCGCCAGTTTGATTGTGTTCACATAGTCGTTGAGTTCAGCCGGCTCATCCAGCTCCAGAAGCATGAAGTCGTTGTCCCGAGGACGAAGGTGATACTTGGGGTGCACATAGTAGTTGCGGATTCGTCTTATTTGTTCTCTGCCTTCCTTCGCCCGGAGGTCATAGTCCCCCAGGTGTACCCGCACAGAGCTGCATGGAGAGAGGACAGCGGAAGATATTAGTGGGTCATAGTGGGCACAATGAATTGGGACAAGGAAGGATTTTGTGATGCCTCCAAGACCTCGTCAACTTAGGTCTGCACAAACTCAGTTTGACTGCAATCTTGTCCGATCTTGTTTATTTCTTGGAAAACATGTAGATTTCACAGAGATAATCAGTGTCATGAGGAACTGGTGTGAACGGGGCATACTAAAGGTCCAATTATTTGTTACTTTATATACAGGTTTAATTCTATCTTAATGCATGCATCTGGCATTTCACATGATATCATGCACTTGAGGGTTAGTCTGGTTATTTTCAAACCCAGGTCCTGCACCTAGCATGCTTTGTTCTCATGCCACATGCACACTGTATATTTTGTTTGTTTTCTCCCTGTCCGTCTCGTCTCCTTCCACACTTTTTTAGTCACTGTTTCTTGCATCAGCTTGTGCACAACTGAAATGAACCAGTTGGTAAATTCACCTTCAACTTGTGGGACATTTTGGCATTAGTAAAGCTGTGGTTTTTATCAGAAATTGTGAATTCCTCATACTTGGCTTTTGGGTAGATTACTAGATGTCCCAATATGATTGGGATTGTCCCAATATTAGGAGATTTGTTATAAATATGCAACTATATCCTGCCCTAGAAAGCAAATGCAAAAAATTGGGACATCTGCTTACTCTGCTTTTGGGACCTACTTTGCGTGGTTATTTTTACTTTCGTGTTGTCCTAGGTCATGGTTGTCATGATTATGGGGTTAGCCAGCAGCCTGGGGATTAAGGGGTTAACTACACCTAGCCAGGTGGAGTGACCAATAGGAATGTAGGTGGGACTTTTCAAACTGGGACAAAGGAATTTGGGTTTTTTCTTCTTTTCTCCCTTTTGTCTCTCTGAGAGAGCTCTCTGCAGCTACAGAGAGGGACAAGCATGTCTCTCTCTCTCCAAGACACCATTCTTCATTTTCTGTAAGTAGGGTAAAGTTTAGGTAGTCTCGTTAGGTTTTATTGTTTTAAGGATTGGGTATGGGATCTGAGATCTGGCACTGCTTACAAGATGTTTTGGCTTTTCTTTGCAACTAAGTTCTAGGCCCATGGAGTTTCTCCATGAGTATATTTTGTTACCTCCCTATCTAGTCATTATGTTGCAACAGGAATATTGTTGTAATAATAAAAAGTTCTTTCTTTTCTTTTATTAACCTGGCAGTGGTTAATAGTGTGTCCTGATTTTTATTTTAGGGGTGAGATTTCCCAAATGATCTTTCCCCTGGTTTCTTTAGCAACATTTGGGTGGTGGCAGCGGAAGTTTTATTCCCAAGATCTAGGGTTTTAAGATCTTGGGGGAAGTTTTATGCCAAAGCCTGGTAGATAAGGCTTTGGGGTACACTTGCTGGCCCCCACTTCTGCATTTATCATGCCAGAGTGGGGAAGGAGCCATGACAATGGTAGCCTGCTCATCGCAAGTTACAGCTTCGTGGGGGAGCCCTGAGAATTTACAACCACTCAATCTGGGTCAAAGAGTTTTGAATATTCCAGCCAATTCAAAAATCAGGCATCAAGAGTTTGTTTCAGTGGCAGCGAAACATTCCTGAAAATAAACTCAACGGCACTTTGAAAGAAAAAAGTTGCCTTAAATGGAAACTGAGAATGTTGACATGGGACATTGCAATATTTTAACAGATTATTTATGAGTTTTAATGAATTTTCCAAATAAACCTGTGATGGAGTGGATCAATCTGAGGTCCTCTGCCAGAGGTCCTGTGCTCCTGTCTCACCCCGCCCCAGACAAACAACAGAGAAGTCCTCCATGCAGGCTAGAGTGGAAGTAAAGGAAGCAGCCAATCAGGGACCAGGAAGGCCCAATAAAAGGAACTGGGGAACAGCGCAGCAGTCAGGGTATGTCTACACTACAGAGTTTTGTCGGAAACACAGCCGTTTTTCCGACAAAACTTGAGGAACATCCACACTGCCATTGAGTTCTTCTGCAAGAAAATCAAAAGAACAGAGGGGTGTTTCCAGCACTGGTAATCCTCATTCTACAAGGAAGAAGCCTTTTCCCAAAAGAGCTCTTTTGCAAAAAGGCGTGTGTGGACGGGGAAGAGGGACTTCTTTCGGAAGAAGAGGAAAGAGGAAAAAGCACAGGTGCCCTGGTGGCCATTCCATCTGTAGCAATCACAGCTGAAATGCGAGAGTGTCCGTTCAGTCTGGATGCTCTCTTTCGAAAAAGACGATCGCTTTTTCAATGCACTTTGGTAGTGTGGACGCTGCCTTTGGGAAGAAGTTTTTCCGGAAGATCTCTTCCAAAAAAAGCTTCTTCCAAAAGAAGCCCGCAGTCTAGACGTAGCCTCAGTTGCTCTTGAGACCTTTAAAGTGTGCAGACGAGGCAACTAGCTGGCTGAGAGAGTGGCAGCACCATAGATAGCTCTGTGTGGAGAGCTTTTTGGAGATGGCTGGACTATTCTGTAACTCTGAGATGAAGCCCTAAGGGACGGGCGAAGACGCTGCCTCCAGTGGGGGGAAGCCCTGGATGCACCCCTCTCTTCCAAGCGGGGAATGGACTCAGAATGACACTACAGAGGGCACCTAGATGGGCCCCGGTTAGCCGTGTACCCAGGCAAGGGTTTGTTGATTTGCACACAGGGTGTGTGACTCGGCTGGAGCACTAAGCGCTGAAGAGGCTAATCAGTGGGGGAAGGGGGAAGCACATGCACGTGGCTAGAGGGGGGCTTTCACAAGAGGCAAATGCCACCCCATTACCAGTGTCACACAGAGGACGAAAGGCGGGAGGGGGAGGGCAGCTTTGGTTGCAGCATCTACAGGAATTACAGAGCTCTATTGCTTTCAATGGGTGCTCCTGGAGCTTGTCACAGCCTCCCGCCCCGCTCCATCTGGGGCTCTGGGTGCTAGCTGTGGGGCTGGTGGACTTGGGACTTTCCCCCCACAAGACACACCAGGACTGAGGGCTTCAGCCCATGGATCCCTTGGATCCAACAGGGGGTTGCAGCCCCCTCCCCCATCCCAGATGAAAATCAACAATGTCAGCCTGGAGGCGAGGGAGACTATTTCCTAGAGCTTCTCTTGATTGTCTCCACTTCCTAGAGCCTCTAGGGCAGGGGTGGGCCGGATCCGGCCCCCCAAGTAGGTAGATCTGGCCAGCGGATGCCCTGCCACTCCCCTGCCCCTGGACCAATCAGGGCTGGGGGTGGGAGGAGTGTGCAAAGTCCCTCGCTCCCTGCCCCCACCCTGCAAGCACCATGCACCCCTTGCAGGGCTGGGGCAGGGGGGCGACTGACTTCGTGTGCTCCTCCCAACCCCCAGGCCCTGATTGGTCTGAGAGCGGGGGGGACACAAAGTCTCCTCTTGCCCTGCAAGGCGGCAGGTGCCTAGAGAGAACCACCAGCTGTTCTGAACAGCTGGCAGTTCTCCCTAGGTGGGTAGGAGGCCGGGGCAAAGACTTCACACGCTCTCCCACTCCCAGGCCAATCAGGGTCTGTGGGAGGGGGAGTGTGAAATGTCCTGGCCCCGCCCCTTCTGCCAGAGGCCCCGCCCCTTCCTGGACAGTTCTGGGCCACTTAAAAAATGAATGAAGTGGCTCTCCATCTAAAATTATTGCCCACTCCCGTGCTAGCAAGCTGCTACAAGAGCGGGGAGGGGGACATTTCCCTCAGCCCCCGTCTCTGCGGAGGCTGATGCTGGCATGCCAGCCCCCACGCCGGCCCAGGTACGGCTGAAGAAAGATGCTGGGAAATTGCAGAGAAGAGCCACAAAAGTGATTTGAGGCCTGGAGGAAAACGGAAGAGGATGGGGAAGGGGTTCCTGGGGTCCCCCGGCCAGCGGTGGGGGCACTAAGGGAGGAGACACTAAGGACACTAAGGACTGGGGACACTGAGGATTGGGGACATGGGTTATTTACCTGCCTCCAAAGGTGAAAGGAGGGAGGGGCGCCCTAGAGTGCAGCTCAGGTGAGAGCAGACGCAGCATCTTCATCACCTGGGGAGGATCGGCCGGGGAGGATGTAGCCAATCAGCTCTTCCCATCTGACCAATCAGCTCTCTGGTGCAATGCCCCTTGTGTGGGCTTGGTTGGTTTTCAGCTGTTTTGCTGCATGATGGCGGTTGGTCTCTGGCTCTGACTGTGGGCAGGCGAGCCGGTGTCCAGGGACAGGGAGCTAGGCTGGGGGGATGTGTGTTTGTGTGTGTCAGGGAGCTAGGCTGAGGGGGATGTGTGTGTGTGTGTGAGGCATTGGGACACAAACAGTTTCTCAGCTGGCTGTAGGGGCTGGGAAGAAACAGCTTGGGTGGCGGCAGGGGTTGGGGCTGGGGGTAAGCTGGGTGGGCAGCTAAGCAGGTTTAGTGTCTGGCAACCATCTTGGGCATGAAGACTGCAAAATCCCAACTTCCCTCTCCCCCGAGACCCTCCCAAACCCACCCTGTAGCTCACGCGCGCTCTCCCGGTCTGGCCCGCGGCCTCACTGGATTACAGTTTAACTCTTCGGGAGCCACCCGACAGAAAACCAAGAAACCCAAAGTGCCCCCCCTGCACACGTTACCCAGACAGCACAAGAGGTGGAGCTTGGCAAACTACCCTTCTGAATGCAGCCCCTTTGTGCACCTCACAGCCCACCCCCTTCCCTGACTCCAGAGCGCCTCCACTCCCCCACTCCCTCCCCTGGGCCCCCCCTCCCATCTTCCCAGAATTCTCCCCACTCCCCCTCTTGCTCTGGCCCCCCGCACTCCACCCCATACTTACATTTCTTATAGGTACTGTCATATTACAGCCCCCCCAAGCCCATCTCTCCACAATGGGGGGGGGGGGGAGTGTTTTGACAGGACAGTACCTGTAAGAAATTTAAGTTTCTTTACCCCTGCACTCATCATCCTCTCTCCCTCCATCCCAGCACTGACTTACCTGACCCGTTTGCTGCAGTGTGCGGCAGTTAGCACCCACTTCGGGTGTATCAGGCTCCCCCCACAGTAGATACGGCCTCTCCTCACGAGAGCCGCCTGGTAGAGCCGGGAGCCGACAGAGCAGTTGGCTCCCCCGACAAGCCGGTTTATGTATAAGTCTGAGCCTGCAATGGAGAGATGCAAGCGTCAGCTGCCAGCTGGGTGGGGGCGGAGTCAGCATTAGTCATGTCCACACGGGTTGGTGTGTGGCAAGACGATCACGAGCCTCTGTGCGCATGCAGCTGTGTAATCAGAGAATCCTCGCATCCCAGGGCAGGAAGAGACTGCAGGAGACCTCGAGTCCAGCCCTCTGCCCAAAGCAGGGCCAACCCCAACTCAATCAAGCACTAGGATGCAGCAGGTGAACTATTTCCAGGCGGGATAAGGACGCACTAATGCCACTGGGAAAACCTTGAATTCCAGTCACCCGGGTGCCAGAGAGAGGAATTTCAGCTGGGACAGCGGCAGAGGAGGGTCCTAGGATGAAGAGCGGAAAGAAGGGCCCCTGGTACAAGGGGCGATGGAAAGAGCGCCACGGTTTCCCCTGAAGAGAAGGCCGAAACAGGATCTGATCATGCTCGCCAAATGCAGCGGGAGGTTGGGGGACGCACCACAGGGAGGGAGAGGGCAAACGTGGAAATGTGGCAGAGGGAGCCAGGGGAAGTGGGTAAACTGGGGCTGAGAATCAGAGGGAAGTTGTAGAACAGGAGCGGGGGTGGGGGAACACCCTCCTCAATTCTCAGCGAGAGCTTGATACATTGTGACAACAGGGTTGGGGAGCCATTTCAGATTTCGGTGCAGGAGGTGACCTCTGCATGCCGTGATGGCAGGGGGGGGGGAGGGAAGAGAGTGAGAGCATGAGGGGGCGGACTGAGGATAGCAGCTGCAGCAGTGTTACTGAGCATGCTCAGCACAAACCAACGTATTAGTCTCTTATCAGAAAGGGACATTTTGATTTGTTTTTATTTTGTAAATAATTTTCATTCACTTTATAACAGAATTCACATCATATTAGTACTGATGCTCTACAAAACTTGTATATCCGTGGTGTCCCACTATAGTGGCTACTGATATAGCAAATTAGCCATGCTCAATCGACCAAATAGCCACATGTGGCTAGTGGCTAGCGTGCTGGACATGACAGTACACTTTATATTAGAAAGTTTTTCTCTGTTTGTCTGTTTAATCAAAAACTTCTCCTAAACAATACGAGCCAGGCCCACCACATTCAGTATACATCTCCCTCTTATAACTTAAAGCAACATAGGGGTTTGGTTGTGCCAGGAAAGCAGGATGTGCCTCGAATTCTTCTCTTAAAGCCAAACAGAAAAGAGACAACCACTGAGTACAGTCCTCAAAATTGACCAAACTGAGCAAAAGTTGAAAAAGAGTGAACTAAGATGCATCAGAAAAATAGGATGATCCTAGAACATTACAGAAAAGAGAGAAAATATAGAAATGTAGACTTGTGCTCTGTTTTGGCCCTTCTAAATCAATGTTTAAGATTTTAAATCTAGAAGAAAATGTTATTGGAACCCAGACTGACTATGGCCCTTTTTTATTAAAACAGAGCAAATGATAAGGATATATAGGGACAAAGAAAAAATAGACTTGATGGAATTCCTATTTAAAGAAAAATACCAAGAAAAATGGACAGAAAAGTTGTAACAATCCTTTTTTAAGAAATACAAAATAAAAATTGACTTTATAAAAACTGTATTTTTACAAAAGCAATCATTTAAATAAAGCATGTAGATTTTCCTTTAACCCCCCCTCCCCCCAAAAAAAACCTTGATTGAGTTAAGGACCCAAGAATGATAAGTAAATTGGCCAGTTTTATACAAGCTTTAAATGAAAACACATTGAACTCTCAGTGAAGCAGGTCTACTCTTTCCCAAACAAATAGTAAGAAATATCAAAATTCTTTCTATTGTGTTCTAATTCAGGAAGAAAACCCCTTGTGAAATCATGGCTCCCTGCCTACTCCACAAGCAATGGAGACTAATCAGAGACGAGGCATGAATATGTTAATTCCCTTTTGAAATCTGTCCAATCGATGATGGGATGGCCAAACATTTCCCACTTCCCGGCCAGCAACTTGTCTTAAGCAACATCTCTGAGACACTCCTGTAGGCTCTGTGGTGAAACTGCTGAACCATCCGACCCTGCCCAACGTTGGCTTCTCGCCGGGCTCTTCCCTACCTGCTGCTGCCCTGGCGACCAGCATGGCGAGGACCAGCAGCTGCATGGCGGCCATGGCGATGGATACAGTCGGCTTTGTCACTGGTTTACTGCTGGGAGAGAGCGACAGGGAATCGTTGTCTGGGGGTGTCTTCGGGTGGGTGGACGGTCTCCTGTGTACGGTGTTCGATTAGGATTCAGGAAAGGCTGGTTTAAGTGCCTGTTCTTCCTCATACTCCCACAATCATGCAATTTCTCTACGCCTCAGCTACCCTGCCTGTACCCAGAGGGCGATAGCAGAGCCACACATGGATAAACACACTGGGATCGTGTGGTGGCAAGGGAGCCCGGTCTCCCCCGACTCAGCTCCATCATCCACTTCCACCTGGTCCCTGGCTCCCCCAGGGGCATGTTCCATAGAAAGAGCTGATCTGCTGTGGGGGTGACTAAAAATTAAACCACTTGGAAAAGATCTCCATGAGCTGCTCTGAGCCCCCCCCCGCCAGTTCTCTTTCTAGATTGTCCCCCCAGCAACAGAACAGGGCAAAACTCCCATTCTTAGCTTATTAAAAGAAAGTTTAATAACTCTAAGGTGCTATCAGCCCCTCCTAACCTCCACTGTATTCATCCCCACAACAGGACAGATGGGGAAACTGAGGCACAGAGTGCCTAAGCAATTGACCCATGTTCTACAGGAAGAGAGCAGCAGCCAGCAATTAGAAGCCACGTCTCCCTACTACCAGCCAAGCAGCTGAATGGCCAAACCATCCCTCTTTCCTGAACCCCCCCGTTCTCCCATAATCCCCCAGTAACAGAGCAGAGCCCCAGTTATATCCTGTTGACACACCAGTACTTTGCTATTCCCCCTGCTAGCCCAGAATTATCCCCAAAATAGCAGGATGCACCAAGCCACATCCCCAAATCACCCAGCCACCATACCTCTGACCCCCAGCCATTCGGAGCAGGGGGGCTGGACTGGCCCTGGGTCACCTGTAGCTCCTGGCACGGGGCCCACGGGAGCGGAAGAGACACCAGCAGTTGTGACTTGGAAAAAGGGAAGGAATCTCTGGTAGGATGGGCCACTTTATATTCTGGGACATGGGCTGTCCCTGTGAGTCACTGTGGTGACTGGATTGAAGCAGGTAACCAACGTTTTAGCCACCGGGCGCCTCCCTCCACCCTCAGACACCTGGCTGCCGCCTTTGTTCTCATCTCTGTCCTGTGCTGGGGGACCTGGCAGGAAATAGCCCCTGGAACGGCACCTTCTCCACCACCAAATGTGCCTCCTGCCCTGCTCCGGAGTGCAGCCGCCGCCTTCTCTTCCTGGTGCCCTGACCCGGCACGACTGTGGGTGTCGATCTGTGACCTCGCCACCAAGTTTGCTGCCTCTGATCTCCCGTAACCAGGCCCTGCCTCCGGAGCCTAGAAAGGCCAGTCGCTCCCCATCCACCCGCTCTCCTGAGCATGTGTGAATTGCGATTTCCAGAGATTTATAAGCTGAGGAAAGGCAGGTGGATTTCCATGCCAAGAGCAAAAGGCACCTTCCTGCCCCAGGGCTCTTCCCTGGTGAAAGTTCAAGTCCCAGCTGCCAAGGCTTTTGAGTAGGGGTGGGAAATAATTTTTTGCCGGGGGCCACTTTGAAAATTTTTAAAGTGGCCCTGGGCCACCCAGGAAGGGGGCGGGGCACCGAGAGGAAGGGGCGGGGCACCGAGTGGAAGGGGCAGGGCCAATATATTTCTGGGTTCCCCACCCCCAGATAATGGTTGGTCTGGGGGTGAGGGAGGCCTTTGCCCCCACCCTACGTTCCCCCAAGGTGCCCATGCCCCTGGCGTGGGAGGAGACTTCCCTTGTTCCCCTGCCCTTAGGCCAATTAAGGCCTGGGGGAGGGGGCGCACACAAAGCCTCCTCCGCTCTCTCCCCACCCCTGCAAGCAACTCACGGTGCTTCAAAGAGGCACGTGCTCCTGGCAGGTGGGAGGAGGCTTTGCGGGCTCCCTCTCCCCCAGGCCAGTTAGGGACTGGGGGGGGGGGAGCGCGCGAAGCTTCCTCCTGCCCTGCCAGGAACACGAGGCTCTTTGAAGTGCTGCTCGCAGGATGGGGCCAGAGCGGAGAAGGCTTTGCGTGTTCCCCCATCCCCAGGCCTTAATTGGCCTGGGGGTGGAGGAGCAGCAGGGCCTCCGTGGGCCAGATCTATCCACTTGGTGGGCTGGATGTGGCCCGCAGAGGCCCTTTTGCACACCCCTGCTTTCGAGTCTTTCAACAAACGACTGGAAAATGGGTTGGACCTTGCCAAAATGACAGAGCTTCCTGGGTAGCGCGTCCGGCTCCCGTAGGCAACTCGGTCACATCAACGTCTCAAGCTCCAGCTTCGAAATAATGAGGCTCCCCCGCGATCCACGGCTCATCCCTCGCGGCCATAACGCCCTGCTAATTCTCAGCTGCGGCTGCTCCATCTGGGCCAGTTCCTCCCCCTCTCTGGTGCCCCCTCCCTGCCCTACTGCATTTGGAGAGAACAAGGAGATCCCATCTCGGCCGTCCTAGCGCGCCCCTTCCATCTCCACGTGTTCCCCGGTCATCCTACTGCCCCCCTCTGCTGCTGCCCTGTTGGGATTCCTCTCTCTGCACGAGGGTGACGGGGCCTCACGGTTTTCCCAGGGCATGAACGGGTCCCCGTCCCTGCTGCCTGGTGCAGCCTCGGATCACCTTGCGCCTTTTTATGGCTGCATGCGAGAGGTGCCTCGTGGTCCTCCTGCCACCAGCCAATCCGCAGGGATGTGACTGATGCTAGCCCCACCCCCTTCCCCGCTCATGGCTGACATGCGCCTCTCTCCATTGCATCCTCATTGGCAGAGGGAGATGAAGAACGAGTCCTCGGGGGGAAGCCCTGCGGCGTTGGCTTGCGGCCCTACCAAGCGGCTCTCCTCAGGAACGGCCGCAGCTTCTGTGGTGGAAGCCTGGTGCGCCCGAAGTGGGTACTAACTGCCGTGCACTGCAGAATTGACATCGGGTAAGTCAGCATGGGGGATGCCTGGGAATTGCTTACGTCCTCAGTTCTTATCTTCTCCCGTGGTGTCCCCCATCCATACCCACGTCTCCCTCTGCCCCCCAACCCAGCCCCAGCCACCTCTTTTGTTTTCCAGTCCTCAAATCATGGAAATCCCTGGAAAATTTGAAACTCTTTAATCCAGACGTGACTGGTTTCCATTTTCAGTGCTCCTGTAGATAGGTTCAACTTGGCATGAGCAAGCCACAGTGACCCAGGACAGAAGGAAATAAACATAACTGTATTAAATGGATTCCAAAAATAGAGTGAGTTAATAGAATGTGGAAAATTGGGGCACTTTTTTTCAGGGACAGATAGTCGCTTGCATAAGACAAAACCTGTAATACTGGGACAATACTGATGTTATTGGGATGTCTGGTCAACCTCCCCAGAAGCCAAGGAGAAAGAATTCATGATTTTTGGTGAAAACTGCGGCTTAAATAACACCAGAACGTCCCACAACTTCCAGACAAGGTTACCAAATGGTTCATTTCCACTGTGTAGAACCAGGTGCTAGAAACAATAGCATCAGCAACAATGGCAAAGAATGCATGGAAGGAGCCTGCCCAGACAGGGAGAAACCGAGCGAAGTATACGCCCACGCGTGGCAGGAGACTGAAGAGCGATTCGGACAGGAATTGGACATAACGTGCACGATATCACGTGAAAGGCACGGATCAGCTGCACGCTTTGTAACGGCCACGTCTACGTGACTCTGACCTGCGCTGTGGAGTCTTGATGTGTGCCAAGAAAAAACAGATCAGATGAGGTTGGAGTCAAATCGAGCTCTTGGAGAACTACGCTGACGTTATTGGCCCAATTCTAGCTGGGTGCCCACTATGAAATGTGAATAGCCTTCCACTATGCTGGTCTTTTGTCCTCTCGCCCTGCAGCTCAGTGCGGGTCTGGCTGGGGGTCTATGATCTACTAGTGAAGGATGACACAGAACAGATTTGAAGAATTTACAGCCACCCCATGAACGCCGGGTATAACCTCCCCGTCTTGACTATGACTTTATGCTTGTGGAGTTGCCCACTCAGCTCAAGAACTTTGTGAAAACAATCGGCCTGGCGAACTGTTGCCTTGGTCCTGAAACACGATGCAGAGACTCAGGATGGGGCATCACCCTGTCTCCCCAAAGGATGCCGGGGCACAGAGGGGAGGGGACAAGTTCGGGTTCTTCTTGGGGAGAGGGTGGAAGCTCCTCTAGGAGATTTTGGTAATGGGCTCTCCAGGCTCTTTGGCTTCTCTGGAGGAATCTTTTCAACTGAAACAAGTTCTGGTTCAAGAATACCCCCAAACAAATGGTCCCACATATTTGGGGCGATTTCATTCATTTCAGAAAAATTATTCTGAAAAAAAAAGTCATTTAAAAACTCTGAGACACAGCAGCTTGATGGGGTTTTTTTTAGTCAAAATGTTTCCTTTTGAAATGTCCTTTCCTTTTGTTTTAAAAACAAATTCAAAACATTACAGTTGTGCTTCAAATCCAGAGAACATATTACAGTATCACCCAGAATGCTAGATCCTTTTGAAACTATTCATTTGCCATGAAATAGGGGTTTTCTCTGGATTTTTTGTTCGTCAAGAATTTCCTTGTTTGGAAAATGAATGAGGCCAGCTCCCAGTTCCCTTGTGGAGTGGCAGGTAAAGTAACCCGGCCCTCGAGCCCCCCAAAATTCTTCTTCCCATTGCCAACCCCCTGCCCAGACTCCTGCTCCTTTGCCACACCCTCACACCCCTGCCCTGACTCCTGCACCTCCCCCCACACCCTCAGCCCCTTCCCTGACTCCTGCACCTCCCCCACACCCTCAGCCCCTTCCCTGACTCCTGCACCTCCCCCACACCCTCAGCCCCCTGCCCTGACTCCTGCACCTCCCCCCACACCCTCACCCCCCTGCCCTGACTCCTGCACCTCCCCCCACACCCTCACCCCTGTGCCCTAACCCTTGCACAGAGGCATAGCGAGGGAGGGACAGAGGAGGCAGTTGTCCCCAGGCACCATGTAGGGTTGCCAGATGGTTGAAACAAAAATACCGCCCCCCCCAAAAAAAACCCCCACCAGGGAAACACTCTGTTGAAGAAAAAAAAAGGGGGGGGGAGACCAAAGTTGTTGAGAAAAAAAGAGTTATTGAGCAAACAAATAAATACATACATAAAATAAAACAGCATGTCCCCTTTAAGAGTTAGTGCTGGGATAGGAACAGGGGAGCGGTTGAGCACTAAGACCCAGGGGAGTCATTGCTTCTCAGTCTTTTTGCAGGTAGTCATTTTGTGTCAGCAGCCTTGCGGAACCAGGTGAGCATGGGGTCTGGGGGTGTTGGGACCGAGGGGGAGGGGTGGGTTCAGGAGGGGGGAGGCCAGGCGCTGAGTGTTTGTAGGGTTGCCAGGTGCCCGGCATTTTTGCTTCCTGGCCAGGGGAAAAATCAGAAAATACCCGACATTTTAGGTGTCTGGTATTCTCTGAATTTTTTTTACCAGACAGGAGGCAAAAATACCGGACTGTCTGGGTGAATACCGGACACCTGGCAACCCTAGGGCTAGGGGTGTGAGAAACACTGCTCTAAACCAATCCTTTTGGCCTCCCTGTTTCCTTTCTCCTTTGGCGAGTTGGGGAGGTAGCAGTTTTGGTAAACATCGAGCAGGCACTGTGTGCACATGTCTGATAGATCTCAGCTGGTGCTGGATAATCAGAGCCTCCATTCTAAAGGAGCTGGCACTACTGAAGTGATCGATCCCCCCACGTTTTGTTGTAGATTTTCCAGAGAAAAAGCTGGTGTTTTCTACAGGTCACCCACATCCCCCAGTCCTAGCAGAGACTTGGGATTTACATGCCTTTCTCAACTAAAAGTCTGATACGTGTTTGGATGTTGTGATTGTGAACATCTGTCCAGGCAGTCTGACAAAGGCAGGGCTGGCCTTGAATATTGATATCTGTGGCTTCAGTTGAATGGCTTGTGTGAAATTTGGAAGAGGTCTCAGAGAGATCTCTCTCTGGGTCTACACTACAGCACTAATTCGAACTAACTTAATTCGAATTAGTTAATTCGAACTAAGCTAATTCGAACTAGTGCATTTTGCTAATTCGAACTAGCATGTTCACATTGAGTGGACCCTGAACTGAGGTTAAGGCTGGCCGGAAGCAGTGCCGGCAGGGCATCAGGTTAGGACTTAGAGCGTGGAGCTGCTGTCTCAGGCTAGCTGAGGGCTGTGCTTAAAGGGACCCGACCTCCACCCCGGACAGACAGTTCTCAGGGGTTCCCCGCTCGCTTGTCTAACTCGATGAGGGACAGCAAAGCAGTCCTGGCTTGGAGTGCTGTGAGTGCCCACACTCGGCACGTCACAGCACTCGGCCATCAGCCCAGCTGCACTTGCCGCAGGCTGCCATCCGGGGGCGGAGGGGTGTCAATCAGGAGGCTGCAGGAGAGCTTCCACCCCGAGAAGCCCACAGAGCCAACCCAGTCCTCCCCATCGGGGGCTCTTACCCCATTCCTCCCTCACCTCCTTCCACTTATCCCTCCCTAGCCCCCCTTCCTGATGTACAAAATAAAGGACACGTGTTCAAAAATAGAAACTCTCTTTATTGAACAAAACTTGGGGAGACTGGGAAAAGGAGGTGGGAGAGGAGAAGAGAGAGGGTGGGAGAGGGGAGGGCAACTAAAATGATCAGGGGTTTGGAACAGGTACCATATGAATAGAGGCTAAAGAGACTGGGACTTCTCAGCTTAGAAAAGAGGAGACTGAGGGGGGATATGATAGAGGTCTATAAAAGCATGAGTGGTGTGGAGAGGGTGCATAAAGAAAAGTTCTTCATTGGTTCCCATAATAGAAGGACTAAAGGACACCAAATGAAATGAATGGGTAGCAGGCTTCAAACTAATACCAGAAAGTTCTTCTTCACAAAGCAAATAGTCCACCTATGGAACTCCTTGCTGCAGGAGGCTGTGAAGGCTAGAACTTTAACAGAGTTTAAAGAGAAGTGAGATAAATTCATGGAGGTTGGGTCCATGGAGTGGTATTAGCCAGGGTGTAGGAATGGTGTCCCTGGCCTCTGTTTGTGGAAGGCTGGAGAGGGATGGCACGAGACAAATGGCTTGGTCATTGTTTCGGTCCATCCCCTCCAGGGTCCCTAGGGTTGGCCGCTGTCGGCAGACAGGCTACTGGGCTAGATGGACCTTTGGTCTGACCCAGTACGGCCGTTCTAAGCTCAGGGCTCAGGGTCGGGGGTCTCAGTGGACCACCTTGATTTTCATGCACACCTGCTCCTGGGTGGCCAGGCTGGCAGCTCTCCTGCCCTAGACGGCCACTTTCCTGTGCCTAGTGTGGACGTCGTGGATGAGGTCCACGATCTCCGCACTAGACCAGGCGGGTGCCCGCCTCTTGTGGACCCGGGCAGGCTCCCGGGAGCCACCAGCCTGGTCCCAGGAAGAGGCGGAGGGCTGGGTGGCAGCGGGTAGCTGGTTCGTGCCTTGCCAGGTGCAGGGTCTGCTGGCTGGGTGCTGGCAGGCTTGCACCTGGCACGGGCACCGTAGCCAGCCCGTGCCCCTTTAAGGGCTCCGGGGCCGGGAGAGGGGCAGATGAGTTTCCCTGGTGGTGCCCAGAGTGGCCACCAGGGAAAGCTGGGGAGGGCTAGCCCTTAATTCAAACTGCTTAATTCGAACTAGGCGTTAGTCCTCGTAGAATGAGGTTTACCTAGTTCGAATTAAGCGCTCCGCTAGTTCGAATTAAGTTTGAACTAGCGGAGCGCTAGTGTAGCGCCTATCAAAGTTAATTCGAACTAACGGCTGTTAGTTCGAATTAACTTTGTAGTGTAGACATACCCTCCTTTACATAAGGATAGAATCTCACAGCAGCCTGAAGTAAAAAGTCCTAGTGGCAGACAGAAAGCCATGCTTGCAGTGTAACCACAGCCTTAGGCTATTTATTGCTTGAAGTACCTTCAAGAAAATGAGGGCAATTCATGTGTTGTGTGTTAGTTTTATTCAAAAGTTTTTCTGAATGTTATTTTAACAGGTAAATTAATCTCTTCTATTCATAACTATGATTTAGTTTATCGCTGTGTGATAGTATGAAAAACAACTAAGTTAACTAGATAAGTAACTAGGCAGTTAGGAAGCATTACAGATTGCTTACAATAAATTTGATATACTCAAAATCTTTTGACCTTCTCTGCACTAAAGCTACGAGTTACTCATTTGCTATAACAGTGGTTTTAAATGCTTGATTGAAATATAGTGATGAAATTCATATTTAGGTGCTGTAACATTTATTTCCCTTGTGTTTTATAAAACTTACATATTTTAAGCATTTGACATTTTTTATGTGAAAGACATGAACCTAATGAGACCGGGATATGAACAACTTAAAGAGAAGAAATTATTTAACAGAATGTAAACCACAAAAACTATCATTTATATTTGTCTATAGTTACGATCTACTAACCAATCTGTTAGGTGATCCCAGTATCAGTAGATAGTAGTAGTATTTGTTCTTTTTTTTAACATTCTTATTTTTTGCTGACTTAGAAATAAATAACAGATACGTAATAACAAATGATTGGGGGCTGCAAATTTTGCCTTTGCCTCCGAGCGCATAACACCCTTGCTATGCCTCTGCTCCTGCAGCCCTGTTATGCTCATAAAAAGCACACGGGATCTTTTTCTGAGGGAAAAGGCAATATGCCGTGTTTATTGCAGCATAGAAATCAGCATATGCATCCATTCATACACACACACAGAGCTCCAATCTCACACAGACTGGTTCTGCAGATGGTGTCACAGCTACCACTCTTACTGGGGCTCATGCCAGCCCAGTGACCAATTAGGCGGGGCGGGAGGAAGGAGCCTGGTTCTGGTGATCGTGAGGTGGTGCTCTGACGTATTGCAGGACTGATTGCAGGACCAAACCCACAGCTTCATGGCTACTCACCCTGCTTGTAAGTTCCAACTTCAGTCTGTGGGTTTTACAATGTCAAGCTGGAGTCACCTAATTGTTAATTGATGTTTACGTGGAGTCTGGTTCTATTGTCATGTTCCATCAGATTCTGGGAGGGACTGCACCTGCTTTACCTCGTTCACCATTTCGTTCACACGCCTTTGCTCTAGAGTCCTCAATTCTGCCCTTCTTCCGCCACCCTAAATTTGACCAACGCCTGAGTTCACCCCTCCTTGTTAACGAGTCTGACCATCTGGTTCCGGCCTCGTGTGTCTCACCCATTCCTCTCTCACTCACCAGAGTTCATTTCAGAGAAAGCGATTTCTCGTACAAAGGAACAGGCAGGATTACTCTATAAACAATTTCTTGCTAATTTATAATACCTAATACAGTGGTTCTCAAACTTTTTGGCCTGTGGCCCATTTGGCTGAATGCAAACCTTTCTACAGACCTCCAGCTGCTAATGGAAACTTGCCGTTAATTATATAATTACACCTGAGCCATTTTGCTAGTGCTGCAGTGAGGGAGAATGGTTTAATTAACCAGTAGGAAAGGAAATATTAATCAGAATTATTAAACAGGTCAAGTGCTTTAACTTTCTCATGTTGGTTTGCCAAATTTCATTTTAAAGACAGTAAAATATTAATTTATGTCTAACACCAAAAGTTTCAACATTGTCTTTATTTATGGCAGGGGGTGGGGAACCTTTTTTGGGCCAGGGGCTACTGACCCACAGAAAAATCAGCTGGGGGAAAAAAAAAAAAAAAAAAAAAAGAAGCAAAGAAAACACCTCCAAAACTCCCCAACCCTCACTGATGTGGCCCTCAACTGACACCTTATTTCAATGGTGCTTCAGCCCCATGGAGCGGGGGGAGGGACAGGGAGGACTGAAGCTCAGGGCTTCTCATAGGCCAAATTTACTCATTTGGGGTTCCGGGGTTAGTGGACTTTGTGGACCGCCCCAGGCTCTGGGGAAATCACTATGTGGGACAAGGCTACCAGTGAGTGGAATAGGGATGGGGGTGCAGGATCTGAGTGGGTGGTGGGATTCAGTAGGTAGTGAGGGTGCGAGGTCTTGGTGGAAGACAGTGTGTGGGAGCAGGCTGGGAGTAAGGTGTCTGGCCAGAGGGGAGGGTGCAGGATCAGGGTGAGGGTAGAGTGTCTGGTCGCGGGGGGAGGGTGCAGGAACGGGCTGGGGCTGTAGGGTCTCTTGGGGTGGGGACGGGAGGGTTTGGGCATGAAGGGGTGGGGGTGTGCTTACTTACTTCACACCCTGTGCAGCTCCCAGGCATTGACCCAGGTGCAGCGTCTCACTGCTCCCATTGGCTGGATTCTGGCCAATGGGAGCAGTGTGGAAAGACTCCAGGCAGCAGGTCCATGTGCAGCTGTTCCCACAGCCAGGGGAGCAGCAACTTGTGGAACTGCTTCTGTCTCCGCTTATTCCCAGCGAGGCAGACTCAGTGAAGAGGCTCAGGGCTTCCTCCTCCCCCCTGGAGGAAGCCAGCACTGGCGCTACAACCTTGGCGGGGGGGAGGGGCGAGGAGAGGTTGGAGTGACAGCTCGGGCTCCCTGTTGCGGCGGGGGGAAGGGAGTGGGGCTGAGCTCAAGCCACAGATCACCTGCAAGACGTTCGCAGAGCCCAGCTTGAGAACCACTGCTCCAGGGGCCCCTTTTAGTGCTTCCCAGAGGGTTTCTAGCTCCACCTGGGGCTCTGTCTTTACAGAATCTCAGCCCTGGGTTGGGGCTGTATCCCCAGGCGTCCTCCTTGGAGCCACTTGTCACGACTCACAGGTGGTGCCCACACTTGGCCCCTCGGCTCCTGGGCGGAACCCCCCTCTCCAGTGCGGCAGCCCCTTCTCGGGGAGCCCACTCCTCTCCCACGGCAGTGAGACAGCCCTTCCTCAGGGGTCCACTCCAGTGTGGTGACCCTGTCTTGGGGTGCCCACTCTCACCTGGGGGGTCCGCTCCTCTGCCTCCAGGACGGTGCCTCTTAGGGCCTTCAGCTGCCTGCCTCTGCCGTGAGCCCCCTCGGGGGGTCCACTCCCTCTGGACCCCCGGGGCCTCCACTCCCAGAAGGAACGGTGCCCCCCTGTTCTCCAGACCAGAGCAACACTCAGCCAGCACAAAACAGGAGGACTGAGGTTTGAACACAGCAACGGGTCTCTCAGGCCAATCGGCCTGGGCCCTCAACCTCACGTCAGTCTCCCCCTGCAGCCAGCTGAGCCTCACCTGCTTTGCCCTCAGTTCCCCCCAAAACAGCCCCCAGCAGAGCCTCCAATATCCCCAGCAACAGCCCCTCTTTGAACCCCCAAAACGGCTACTTCCTCACACCACTATTCTCTGGGGCTTCCCCCCAGCTCAGTCCTCACCCGCCCTGCAGCCAGCCAGGGGCTCCCTCACTGCTCCCCTGGTCTCCCCCTTGCAAATGGTCCTGAGCTCAGTCCAAGCCGTCAGCCAGGAGCCTCCTGTCCCCCCGTCATTGCCTCCGACTTAGTCGTCGTGCTGCAGCTCCTGTCACCCAGCCATTTCCATGTCTCCATGCCGGATCCCTCCACCTGCCCTACCCACCCAGGCCCCGTAGTCCCAGCGAGCCACAAACTCGGAGCTGTGGAGGGACAGCAGGGACCTCGAAAGATCATGGAGTGAAGCCCATTGCCCCAGGCTGCGTCAGCAGACAGCGCATTGCGACCGTCCCTGACAGCTGCACGTCCAGCCTGCTCTCAATCACCTCCCGCCATGAAGGTTTCACCAGCATCCCCGGCCACCTACTCCCTGCTCAGCCCTGCAGAGAGGTAAAAGGTTTTCCTAGAGGCAGAGTTGCCCGTAACAGCAAAGTGAAAACGAAATGCTCAAAATGACAATGGGACATGACACATTTTTTCCCAAAGGTTTTATTGAGGCCAAGTGACAATAGAACTTTCAAACAGCACGTCCCTGTGCACGGTCAGATTGGTGGGCAAAGAACCACGCGAAAGAGTCAGGTTTAGCAGCTGGATCCTCATGTGCTGAGTGCACTGGGAAGGGTGGTGAACGTCTAAATCCAGTCCTCCTTTGGGCACGTCTCTTGCATGCACCGTGGATGTGAAAAGTTTTTCACATTATTGCACACTCATAGCACTGGTGAGCTGGAAAGGACCGCATGGGGCATCTGGTGTAAGCCCCCCGCCAACATGCAGGATAGGAGAAATGACATGCTTTTATTATAGAACTAAATTGCAGCAGGAGGAGAACAGGTTTTTTTCGGTCTTCTGCTGCATCAGCCATTAGACATTTCAGCTTTTCAGTCCCATTCACAATAGATTGTCCCCACCATGCAATTTCCCACGGAATGGGAGCCTCGTTTTCCAGCCGGCTCCGGTTTATGAGCGCAATCTCTGTCTCTCTGAGCACAGCTTCTTGTCTAGGGTCAGCCTGTGCTCCCTCCCTCGTCTGCTGTCACTGGTCTCTTTTACCCCAAGAGTTCAAAACTGGCATGTCTCAGCCCACCCAAAATTGTGAGGCTGATTGAGAAAAAAATCACAAGATGAAAACAAAAAAACCCCAAAGAACAACAACCAACCAACAGAGCTAGGGCTTGTTTATTTGCTATTTTTTGTTGGCTCTAAGGCAGGGGTGGGGAACGTTAGGCCCGAGGGACGGATTAGGCCCTTGGTTTGCCTGGATCTGGCCCCCGAGAGTCAGAGCTCCCCCCACCAGCAGTGGGGAGCCTGCACTGGCACTGCAGCCCCCCTCTCGCCTGCCATCTCGACATGGGGCTGGAGCATACAAAATCTACTAGGCTAGGCCCCTCGCTCATTCTGGTGAGTGAAGTGAATGTGAAAATAAGAACGGCCATACTGGGTCAGCCCAAAGGTCCCTCCAGCCCAGTATCCTGTCTGCCGACCGGGGCCAATGCCAGGTGTCCCAGAGGAAGTGAATTGAACAGGTAACGATCAAGCGATCTCTCTCTTGCCATCCATCTCCACCCTCTGACAAACAGAGGCTTGGGACACCATTCCTCACCCATACTGGCTAATAGCAATTTATGGACTTAACCTCCATGAATTTATCTAGTTCTCTTTTAAACCCTGTTATAGTCTTAGCCATCACAGCCTCCTCAGGCAAGGAGTTCCACAGATCGACTATGTGCTGTGTGAAGAAGAATTTCCTTTTATTTGTTTTAAACCTGCTGCCCATTAGTTTCATTTGGTGGCCCCTAGTTCTTATATTATGGAAACAAGTGAATAACTTTTCCTTATTCACTTTCTCCACACCATTCATGATTTTATAGACCTCTATCATATCCCCCCTTAGTCTCTTCTTTTCCAAGCTGAAAAGTCTCAGTCCCAGTCCCAGTCTCAAAGTATTCAAGATGTGGGCATACCATGGATTTATATAAGGGCAATAAGATATTCTCCGTCTTATTCTCTATCCCTTTTTTAATGATTCCTAACATCCTGTTTGCTTTTTTGACTGCCAATGCACACTGCGTGGATGTCTTCAGAGAACTATCCACGATGACTCCAAGATCTCTTTCCTGATTAGTTGTAGCTAAATTAGCCCTCATGATATTATATGTATAGTTGGGGTTATTTTTTCCATTGTGTATTACTTTACATTTATCCACTTTACATTTCATTTTCCATTTTGTTGCCCAATCACTTAGTTTGGTGAGATCTTTTTGAAGTTCTTCACAGTCTACTTTGGTCTTAGTTACCTGGAGCAGTTTAGTATCATCTGCAAACTTTGCCACCTCACTGTTTACCCCTTTCTCCAGATCATTTATGAATAAATTGAATAGGATTGGTCCTAGGGCTGACTCTTGGGGAACACCACTAGTTACCTCTCTCCATTCTGAAAATTTTCCGTTTATTCCTATCCTTTGTTTCCTGTCTTTTAACCAGTACTCAGTCCATGAAAGGATCTTGCCTCTGATCCCATGACTGCTTAATTTACATAAGAGCCTTTGGTGAGGGACCTTGTCAAAGGCTTTCTGGAAATCTAAGTACACTATATCTACTGGATCCCCTGTGTCCACATGTTTGTTGACCCCTTTAGAGAACTCTAATAGATTAGTAAGACACGATTTCCCTTTACAGAAATCATGTTGACTTTTGCCCAACAAATTATGTTCTTCTATGTGTCTGACAATTTTATTCTTTACTATTGTTTCAATAAATTTGCCTGGTACTGACGTTAGACTTGCAGGTCTGTAATTGCTGGGATCGCCTCTAGAGCCTGTTTTAAATTTTGGCGTTACATTAGATATCTTCCAGTCATTGGGTAGAGAAGCTGATTTAAAGGATAGGTTACACACCATAGTTAATAGTTCCGCAATTTCACATTTGAGCTCTTTCAGAACTGGTCCCGGTGACTTGTCACTGTTAAGTTTATCAGTTAATTCCAAAACCTCCTCTAATGACACTTCAATCTGTGACAAGTCCTCAGATTTGTCACCTACAGAGGACGGGTCAGGTTTGGGAATCTCCCTAACATCCTCAGCCATGAAGACTGAAGCAAAGAATTCACTTAGTTTCTCCGCCAGGGCTGGTCCGAGCCATTTTGACGCCCTGGGCCCGGGCACGTGGCACCACCCCCGGGTTCACGGCGCATGCACAGCCTGGCTACGGCCTCAGGAGCGCAGCCCGGGGCCCGCCCCCGGGGTGTGCAGTGCATGTGCTGCCAGCCCAGCCCGTCCATCACTGCTGGCAGGTGTGCTGGGACATTCAGGGCATCGTGGCCGTGGGGGCCAGGGCGCTGCTGGCCGGCGCCGCAGGGATGGGGGTGGGCCGGCACTGCGGGAGCCGGGCGCGCGGCACCTGGTGGCAGCTATAAGGGATGCCTCTTACAGCTGCCATCAGGCGCTCCCCATCGCTTGACTCCCCGGGCATCCGCCCGGCTCACCCACTCTGTTCTCCACAATGACTTTATCGTCTTCAAGTGCTCCTTTGGTATCTTGATCGTCCAGGGGCCCCACTGGTTGCTTAGCAGGGCTTCCTGCTTCTGATGTACTTAAAAAACATGTTGTTATTACCTGTTGAGTTTTTGGCGAGCTGTTCTTCAAACTCCTTTTTGGCTTTTCTTATTATATTTTGATACTTAATTTGGCAGTATCAAATTTGGAGGTTTATGGAGGTTTATGCTCGTTTCTATTTATCTCACTAGGATTTGACTTCCACTTTTTAAAAGATGTCTTTTTATCTCTCACTGCTCCTTTAAATGGTTGTTAAGTCACGGTGGCTCTTTTTTAGTTCTTCTACTATGTTTTTAAATTTGGGGCAAGGCTCGACAAATAATACAATCTACTCGCCATGGGCGAGTAGACTGTAACCCGGAAGAGCCGGCTTCGGGCGATAGCACGGCTGGCGAGTGGGGCTCGCCGCGGTTTGACGAGCCCTGATTTGGGGTATACATTTAAGTTGAGCCTCTATTATGGTGTGGGGAGAGTTTTTCTCCTTCTCAGTCGGGGGTCACAACAGTGAGGGTTTGGTTTGACTTTTTTGCTTCTCACTTGTGTGCAGCCCCCGATTGATTTTTCTGTGGGCCAGTGGCCCCTGACCCAGAAAAGGTTCCCCACCCCTGCTCCAAAGGCTGGCTTCCCAGTGTTCTTTCCTCAGCCACCAGGTCTGGCAATCGGTGCTTTTTGTCAAAAGCTCAGATTCTCGAGAGTCACATGACTCCAGGAGCTCGAGGCTTTGGCTATGGCTACACAGCCATTTGTTTGAGGAAGAGGATATGCAGATTGCACTTGCATTTGCATATCTTCTTCTGATTCTTTTTGCGGAAGAGGTTTTGCAGATAAAAAGCCTGGTATAGACGGGGCCATTTGTTGGGAAAAAAACCCTCTTTCTCAAGATCCTATAAACCTCGATTTTTGAGGAACAAGGGATCTTGCGAAAGAGGGCTTTTTTCCCGACAAATGGTCCAGTCTACACCGGGCTTTTTATTGGCAAAACCTCTTCCGCAAAAAGAACCAGAAGGAGATATGCAAATGCCAGCGCAATTTGCATATCCCCTTCCGCCAAAAAAAGTCCGTGTAGTCGTGAAACAACCCCACCCTCATGGGACTTGTGCTAGAAGCATGACTCTGGACGTTTTAGCCAATCTCCCCATTTTCAGTCAAGCTGATGGTTTTTTTAAAAGCCAATCTTGTGAATTTCAAGTGGGTTTGGTGATTTTTTCAAGCCAGTCTCACAATCGTCGGGCTGATTCATGCTGTGTGAACCACTCACCTATTTCCCACCCAGGCTCAGGATTATGCCAGGTCTGGCTAGTAACTGTTGGCTGCTTTGGACTGGCCACACTGCAGCGCCCCATCCCCGTCCCACCCCGGCCAGCTCCCCGCGCCCTAGTGAGCACACGCTGGCTGCGGCAGCCAGGGGAGGAGCGGCACGGCTGGGGTGGGGGCTGGAGAGTTACTGTGTAGTGGATGTGACAGGCTGGGAGATCTCAGTCGACCACCTCCGTATGGTGTTCCTCACCCACCGCACGGCTTTGCAGACGTTGGAGTAGACCCTGGGCTCTCCGGGTTGGCCACAGATGAATTTTCCCCAGGAGACCACGCCCTGCAGCCTCCCATTGCAGACCACTGGGCTTCCTGAATCGCCCTGCAGAGACAATGCTGAGGGTCAGCAACCACAGCCACACCCCAGACACGAGACTCATCCCCTCCACCAGGAGGCATCACACATACACACACATACACACCAGCTCTCATAGCCTCCAGCAGGGGGCACGCGCACACACACACACACACACACACACACACACACACCAGCACTCATAGCCTCCAGCAGGGGGCATACACACACACACACACACACACCAGCACTCATAGCCTCCAGCAGGGGGCATACACACACACACACACACACACACACACACACACACACATACACACACACGCACCAGAACTCATCCCCTCATCCCCTTCAGTAGGGGACATCAGTTACAATACACACACAAAACACAGACACAAACTAGGTCTCATACTCTCCAGCATGGGTTGGCAGGTACACACACACACACACACACACACACACACACACACACACACACACACACACGGACTCATCTCCTTTAAGAGAGGGTGGCAGGGAAACCCACATAGGAAGGAATTCAGGGCAGAAATGGCTCCTACTCCTGAGCTGGGGGTCAGACATCCCTAGTAGGGGGATGGGCCCAGCACTGAGGGCTCGGTGCAGCTGGGGGGCAGCCTGGCTGCTTGCCCACGGGGCACAAAGCCTGGCTGGGGCTGAGTGATGACAGCCCCTTCGTAGCAGGCTGAGAAGGATTTCGAGGTTGTGTTGGATAAAGAGGCAGGTGAGGACACATCTGGAGTATTGTGTCCAGTTCTGGGCCCCCCACTACAAAAAGGATGTGGATGCATTGGAGAGGGTCCAGCGGAGGGCGACCAAAATGATGAGGGGGCTGGAGCACATGACCTATGAGGAGAGGCTGAGGGAGTTGGGTCTGTTTAGTCTGCAGAAGCGAAGAGTGAGGGGGGATTTGAGAGCAGCCTTCAACTTCCTGAAGGGAGGTTCCAAAGAGGCTGGAGAGAGGCTGTTCTCAGTAGTGACAGATGCAGAACAAGGAGCAAAGGGCTCAAGTGGCAGTGGGGAAGGTCTAGGTTGGATCTTAGGAAAAGCTATTTCCCTAGGTGGGTGGGGAAGCTCTGGGCTGGGTTCCCTAGGGAGGGGGTGGAATCTCCATCCCTAGAGGTGTTTAAGTCCCGTCTGGACAAAGTCCTGTCTGGGATGACTGAGTTGAGACTGGTCCTGCTCTTGGCAGGGGGCTGGACTTGATGGCTCCTGAGGTCTCTTCCAGCTCTATGATTCTATGAAAGAGCATTGAGCCAGGGAGCTCTGACATCCGGCACCTACCCCCATCCCCGGGATGCCCCCTCACCTTGCACGAGCCGATGCCGCCCTGCTCCACACCAGCACAGAACATGTTCTCCGTGATCTTGCCTGGGTAAGTCTCAAGGCACCTGGCCCGGCTGACGGTGTAGATATCCGCGCACTGCAGGACGTCTGGTCGCTGCTCTGGGCAATGGCAGGAAAAGAAGAGTTTCAATACAAGGTGCAGGAGAAGAAAACTTAGTGTAAGGTCCTCGACACAGATCCATGACCCCAATGGAGCTACAGCTCATTGATCCAGCTGGGATCTGCCGCATGGATTCCAGTGGAGTTATGGCCCATTGACCTAGCTGGGATCTGCCGCATGGATTCCAGTGGAGCTACGACCCATTGACCCAGCTGGGATCTGCCCCATGGATTCCAGTGGAGTTTTGGCCCATTGACCTAGCTGGGATCTGCCCCATGGATTCCAGTGGAGTTACGACCCACGGACCTAGCTGGGATCTGCCCCATGGATTTCAGTGGAGCTACGACCCATTGACCTCAGCTGGTATCTGGCCACATTCATCTTCCAAACAAAGAAATTCTTGATGAAGAGTAAATCTAGAAAAAAACCAGCCCTCCTTTCATGGCAAGTAATTAGTTGCTAACAGATCCAGCATTCTATGTGATATTTTAACTTAGTTGTCGGATCTGAGGCGCATCTGTCATGCTTTAAAATTGTGTTGAAAACAAAAGGAAAGGCCATATTGAATGGAAACATTTCAAATAGAAAAACACACCAAGCCATTGTGCCTCAAAGCTTTCAAACACAAAGTTGTTTTTCGGGATATTTTTTCTGAAATGAATGAAATGACCTCAAATTAGTGGGACCGTTTGTTGGGTTTGAGGCTGGGTTTTTCACCCAAACTCCTTTTGGTTGAAAAGATTCCATTGGAAAAGCCAGAGACCCTTAAGAGCCTGTTACAAAGGCCTCCCCCATCCCCAGGCTAGCCCCAGCCTTGTCCTCTCCCCTCCATACTCCAGCGTACTTTTGGGGGACGTGATGGTGCCCCATCCTGAGACTCTGCACCGCGTTCCAGGAGTGGGACAACGGGTCGCCAGGCGGATCGTTTTCACAAAGTCGTTGAGTTGAACAGGCTTATTCAACTCCAGAAGCATGAAGTCGTTGTCCAAACCTTGGGCCTTAAACCTGGGGTGCTTGTGGTAGCTGCGGATTCTTCGAATCTGTTCCGTGCCTTCCCTCACCCGTAGGTCATAATCCCCCAGATGCACCCGCACTGACCTGCATGGAGAGGACAAAGGCAGCGATCGGTGGGAGGCTAGTCACAGGTCCTAGCAGGCAAGCAACTAGAGTTAGGCCAGTAAAGGATTTTGTGAGGCTGGGGTAGCCTGAGTCCTCGTCAGCTTAGTTCTGCACAAACCCAGTCTGACTCCAATGTCGTGCAATCTCCTTTTTCGCTGGCACTTCACAGATCCTTTCAGGGTCACGTATTGGGGTGGGTAAGGGTCACACTGCCATTCCCAATCACACAGCCACTGGGTGGGCCCCGACTTTGGCTGGGTGGGCAGTGATGTGGGACCGGGGCAGGGGGACGGGAGGGGCTGTCCCCTTCCACCAGCCTGGGGTGCAGGAGAGAGAAGTGCTGTCCAGCAGACCTGGGGGTGCACCCAGAGAGCAGGGTCTGCGTGCAGGGGCAGGCCCTGTTCCGCCCGCTGGGGGCGGCGTCCCCGTGCGGGTGTTAGCCCTGCTATGCAGGCGGACGGAGGGGGGCCAGTCATTTCCTCAGCTGGAGCTCCTGGAAGAGCGGTGTAAGCTGCTGTGACATGGGGGGTGGGGGGGGGGGGGGGGAGCTGTCTGCTCTGTAACCTGTGTCCCCCTGCGTTGTGATGTGTGATTTCCACTGACTCACCAAAACATGTATTACCCCAGACCCCTGATAACAAGGCTCTTTCCCTGGGGAGAGACAAAGGAAGGAGGTGGAGACGAACACCTGGTTTGGGGGTAGGGTCTGGGAGTGAGGCTGTCTTGGGCTGGAACCATGAAGGAAACAGACTAAGGAGGGGCTGGGATCTAGGGGCCCAGGGACCCCAACTCAAGGGGTCTGAGGCAGCGTGGCCCAGACTCCATCACGTCTGTGCTGTGCTGTATCCGGGAGAAGCAATAAACCCCCCATTCTACTGGCTGGTGGAATCTGTTCTTGCTTCTATGGGGCTGCAGGATCGTAGGAACCCCGACGTGCCGTCACAGCCGCTGAGCTCTGGTCCCTCGGGCGGACTGGCAGGGCACTGCGGCGTGAGCAGAGCTACGGTGGGGTGCAGGGGTGAGCCTGCATGCAAAATGGCAGCCCACAGTCTCCTCAGGCCCACCCGTGGCTCCGCCCCAGTTTTATACACAAGTAGAACCCTGTGCCAACGGCGCTGTCGTGCACTTCATGGCTGGGCCTGTTATTTTCAAGCCCAGTTGCTGTACGTATCAGGCACAAAAGCCTTTTGTGCAAAAACGCCCCCACATTAATTATGCAAATGAAGTGCAGCAATATGCTAATCTGCGGTCGATTTGCATAGGCTTTTGTGCAAGAGGGCTGCAGTGTGGATGAATCCAGAGAGTTAGGCCACAGGGAGGGGAGGAGGTGGATCTGTCTTCAGGCTCGGCAGTAATTATGGAGCTCTAGAAAGGCAGCTCCACTCGATTCCATTCAGCCCCTGGGCCACCTGCCCACGAGCTGGCAGCGGGAAGCCACATGACCTAACGCTGGGAAGTGCGGGGCCTGTTCCCTCCTGCCCACGCCGTGGGGCAGGCCGATTCAGGTGGCCAAGACCCATCTGCCGAAGGTGGCTGGAAAACCTCAGTGGGGACAGAGAAGGTCCCGAAAAATGCTTTGAGGTCTGGAAAACAATACAGGTGGAGGGGGTTGGGGCTGGAGGGGGCGGGGGAGGGCAGAGGCAGACGTGGGCATAGATGGGGGATGATAAGATAAGAACTGAGGACGTGGGAAATTCGCAGGCATCCCCATCTCCCTCCACCCCCGCACTGACTTACCCGATGTCAATTCTGCAGTGCGCGGCAGTTAGCACCCACTTCGGGTGCACCAGGCTCCCACCACAGAAGCTGCGGCCGTTCCTGAGGAGAGCCGCTTGGTAGGGCCGCGAGCCAACGCCGCAGGGCTTCCCCCCGAGGATTCGTTCTTCATCCTCTTCTGCCAATGAGGCTGCAATGGAGAGAGGCGCATGTCAGCCATGAGCGGGGAAGGGGGCGGGGCTAGCATCAGTCACGTCCCTGCGGATTGGCGGGTGGCAGGAGGATCACGAGGCACCTCTCGCATGCAGCCATGAAAAGGCACAAGGCGATCCGAGGCTGCACCAGGCAGCAGGGACGGGGACCCGTTCATGCCCTGGGAAAACCGTGATGCCCCGTCACCCTCGTGCAGAGAGAGGAATCCCAACGGGGCAGCAGCAGAGGGGGGCAGTAGGATGACCGGGGAACACGTGGAGATGGAAGGGGCGCGCCAGGACGGCCGAGATGGGATCTCTTTGTTCTCTCTAAATGCAGCAGGGCAGGGAGGGGGAGGAACCGGCCCAGATGGAGCAGCCACAGCTGAGAATTAGCAGGGCGTTATGGCCGCGAGGGATGAGCCGTGGATCGCGGGGGAGCCTCATTATTTCGAAGCTGGAGCTTGAGACGTTGATGTGACCGAGTTGCCCACGGGAGCTGGACGCGCGACCCAGGAGGCTCCTTCATTTTGGCAAGGTCCAACCCATTTTCCAGTCGTTTGTTGAAAGACTCTAAAGCCTTGGCAGCCAGGAACTTTCACCAGGGAAGTTCTGCGGGGCAGGGAGGAGCCTTCTGCTGCTTGCGTGAAAATCCACCTACACTTGCTCATCTTATAAATCTCTGGGAATCGCAATTTACACAAGCTCCGGTGGGCGGGGGTGGTCAGGGATTGGCCTTTCTGGGCTTTCCCGCAATACAACTATTGTAAACACTCCGATCTTCTCGGATGGAATGTGTTCCCAATGGAAATAGCCATTTTGTCAAAGCTGAGAATTTCCCATGGGTGTGCACTGAGGATGATACGAATTCTTTCAATACAGATGAAACAGTTGTGGTCTGAGCTGCACAATCAAACTACATCTCCACGCTGCCCCACAAGCATGGACTCCCATGAGGCACTAGCGTCTCCCAACCAAAACCCACCCGGTGCTTCATGGGACATGCAGTCTGAGCAGAGCATGGGACATTATTGGAAAGGGCCTTTGTGATTTTTTAATATTGTTTGTTTGCATCTTCTTCTGAGCAGAATTCAGCTCCTATTAGAAACAGTGAGAAAAGATGCTCTGTACAAATGGTACATTTCTACGTAGGCTTTATAATTAGAGATATCGAAATCTCAGGGAAACAGACTTGTTTTCCCAAACACCTTTTGCTTGCTGGGAAAACTCAGAATTGTTTCCTTGTTTCGTGATTCAGGATGAAAACCCCTTGTGAAATCATATGGCGGCTAATCAGAGAGGAGTCCTGAATATGTTAATTTCCTTTTGCAATCTGTCCAATTGAGGATGAGTTTGCAAGGAATTTCACACTTCCTGAGCAGCAACCTGTCCTCAGGAATACCTGAGACACTGCTGGAAGGATGGTGAAACCACAGAACCCTCCCACTCCACCCAATGGTGGCTTCTCGCCAGGCTCTTTCCTACCTGCTGCTGCCCCGATAACCAGAGTGGCGAGGACCAGCAGCTGCATGGTGGCTGTGGCAATGGGAACAGTCGGCGGCATTGCTGGTTTACTGCAGGGAGAGAGAGAGACACGCTGGCCACGGGTGTCGTGAGGAGAACAGGTGACTCTCTTAGTGAGGTGCTTGCTTAGGAGTCAGAAAAACTTAGGCCTGTGCCTCTTCCTGCCATCGACTTTCTGCATCTCGGTTACCCTGCCTGTACCAGGAGGACAACAGCAGTGCCCTACGTGACAAGGACAAAGAAAGGGGATTTGACAGCAGCCTTCAGCTTCCTGAAGGGAGGTTCCAAAGAGGATGGAGAGAGGCTGTTTTCAGTAGTGATGGATGGCAGAACAAGGAGCTGTGGTCTCAAGTTGCGGTGGGAGATGTCTAGGTTGGAGATTAGGAAAAACTATTTCACTAGGTGTCACGTTACTGGACTTTGATGGGAGCAGCCAGATCACTGCTGCACCCATGGGGGGGGGGGGGGGTGTTGGCCCCAAAAATGGTATAAAAGGGGGCCATGTGGGGTGTTGAATAGGAGCTTACTGTCTGCTAATCCTGTGTACGCTAGTCATGTGATTGTATAATGTCTGTGTGTGTAGTTAGGAGTCTCTAATCTGCGTAGATACTGAATATTTCTCTGCATGTGGTTGAGCAGTGGGCAGAGCCGTGCCTATGGACATGCTAATCAGTGAGGCCCTGTGGGACAATGGCACTCAATGGGCCAAGGACACACCTAAAGAATGAGGGTGACTCATACCTAAGGGCTACCAGCAGGGAACACAGGAATAAGCCGTGGGCCAGGTGACCTGCTGTAGCCAAGAAGAGACCAGGAAGGAGGGATAAATAGGCCATGTGGCTGACTCCATCTTGGTCTTCAGCTCAGCACTTCATCCCAGTGGCAGCATTGCAGGGATCGAAGAGCCAGAAAGACCTGTGGACCCATCCTGATCCTAGGATGCGCAACAAGGACTTTTAAACCAGCAGCTGTAACATCTCTGCTAGAGCCTGCACCAAGAACTGGGAGTTTCGATGCATGTAATGTATGATTCTTTAACAACCTTACTCTCATGCTTTTCTTTATTGTAATAATAAACCTTTAGATGGTTGATTCTAAAGGATTGGCCCAGCATGATTTGTGGGTAAGGTCCAAAGGCTAAATTGACCAGGGATCTGTTGCTGGTTTCTTGGGACCAGACAGAACTTTTTCGGGGTAGGTGGGATTGGGTGCTAGGACTCCCCACCTGTTTATGAGGCCCGGGACCCTCTGGGGCATGGATATTGCTGGGGTGTCGGAGGGGTTTTGCTCGTGAGGCTTCAGGCAGGCAGCTGAAGTGCTCTGTGGGATTGGTTGGTGGCCTGTTTGGAGAGGTCACCAGTCTGGGGGCTGTAAGGAACCCCGAAGTTGAGCAATTCGCCCTGAGCAGATGCCCTCAGCTGTGCCCAGACATGGCCCGGTCTGTCACACTAGGAGGGTAGTGAAACACTGGAATGGGATACCTAGGGAGGTGGTAGAATCTGTATCCCTAGAGGTGTTTAAGTCTCGGCTTGACAAAGCCCTGGCTGGGTTGATTTAATTGGGATTGGTCCTGCCTGGGGCAGGGGGCTGGATTTGATGACTCCTGAGGTCTCTTCCAGCTCTATGGTTCTGTGATTCAAAATGGTGATTGTCTCCCTCAACATAGCTCCTTCCTCCACTGCCACCTGGTTTCTGTCTCCTGCCGGGGCATGTTCCATGAAAAGATCTGATCTCTTGTGTGTGGGAGGAGACCTCAAATTTATCCCAGCTGCCAAAGGTCCCCCTGAGCTGGCCTGAGCCACCCCCTCCTCCTAGTTCCCCTTCTGCCTTGTCCCCCCAATAACTGAGGAGGGCAAACTTCCATCACTAGATTATTAAATGAGAATTGAACAGATGTAAGATGCGGTCTGGCCTCCATTAGGGGAGCACTGCATCCCACCACAATATTCAATTCCCACAATCCCTCGTGATGCAGCACAAGGCTACAATACCCACTGTAGCGATGGGGAAACCGAGGCACAGCTTGGCTAAGCTATTGGGCCTATGTCTGACAGGGAGGCAGCGGCAGCCCAGTGATTGGAAGCCATGTCTCCCTAGTACCAGCTGTGCCGCTGAGCCACCAAACCATCCATCTTCACTGTGGGCCCTGTGCCACCCTATAATCCCTCAGTAACAGAGCAGTGCCCCTTGGCACAGCATAATCCTCCCCAACAACAGCGGGACATCCCAAGTCACCTCCCTACGTTGCTCCCCCAGCCACAGCAATTTCCTGTGCACCCAGCCACCATGCCCTCTGCCCCCAGCCAGACATGCTGGTGACAGAGGCCCGACGTACCCGATGTTACCTGTAGCTCCTGGCAGGGGCCCGTGGGAGCAGATGAGACACCAGCCGTCGTGACCTGGTAGAAGGGAAGGATCCTCTTATCAGATGGGCCACTTTATATGCTGGGACATGGGCTGTCCCTGTGAGTCACTGTGATTTCTGGAGCGAGAGACACAGAGAGATGTCCCACATGCGGGCAGCCAGGTGTCTGGGGGTGGAGGGAGGCACTTGGCTGCCCTTGGTTGGCACCGGGAAGCTGGGGGAGGGACCCAGCCTTTGTTCTCATCTCTGTTTCCTTCAGGGGAACCCGGCCCTTGGAACAGAACCTTCTCCGCTGCCAAACCTGCCTCCTTGCGCCTCCCGCCCTGCTCGGGAGTGTGGCCTTCCTCTTCTCTCCCTGCAGTCCTGACTGAGGGGGTTGATCTCTGACCCTGCCCCATGTTTGCTGCCTCTGATCTCCCGGGAACCAGGCCCTGCCCCCTGACGCTCGGCGCTGGGCCTGCCCTGGGGCTGCCTTGGACTCTGACCTCCGGGCGGGCAGCCCAGCCTGATTCCCGAGCACTAGGTCAGACAGCCCATAACCCATTTGTGACCCCTCTCCCTGCGGGGGGAGGGGGCAGCGAGGGGCCTACCTGCTCGGGGGAGGTGCTGCGGCTGCCGAGTTGTGGGCCTGCCTCTGGCCAAAGGCAAAAACGACCCTCTGGTGGCCTCCACCCATGTGCCGGTCGGTGACTGGGGCCCCCGCCATCGCTGTCCTGCTGCCATCGCCCAGCGCCGCAGGACTCGCACACGGACCTGAGTCTGGAAGAGACCTGGGCGTTTCCTCTTTCAGCACGGAGATGGGGCGAGGAAGGGTTCCTAAAAGTTGGGGAGCCAACCCGGCCTGTCCGCTGGCCCCTTCCTCACCCCGACCCTTCCCCCTGAGGCCCTGACTTCAGGCTGCCCCTTCCTCCGAGCTCCCCACCCCCGACCACCCCTTCGTCCCAATCTCCTATTCTTGTACCACCCCTTTGCTCAGAGGCCCTGTCCCCGTCCCATTCTTTGAGTTCTCTTTCCACCAATCTCTTGGCCTCATGCTGTCCCTTCTGCCTATGCCTCATGACACCTCGCCCCCCCTGAAAATCACCCCCCACTTTCTCCTCTCCTCCCTCGCTGCCTTTGCTCACCCTCAGAGGTGGAAAGTCACTAAGTAGAAATACTTCGTTACACTCCTCAGGTACATTTTTTATCCATTGACTTTTACTCAAATAGTTTTGTTAGAAAATATTGTACTTTTTACTCCACTACAATTTCTGGAAGCGCTTAGTTACTCACGACTTTCAGCATCACAAGCCAGCATCCTGTTTTGCTAAAACATAGCCACAGGCGCATGGGTACCATTTAGAGGGAGCTAGGTACCAAGTCTGAACTCCTGGATTTCATACTTGAGGTCTGCTTAAAGATGCATGCCCAGGCTCCAAAGGCAGCTCTTAACTGCAATAGGGTTTGAGGGCTTGCAGATTTGCCTTTGGGGCAGGGAGTTTGTTATAAAAAAAGGGAGGGGTTATTAAGAATAACAAAAGACAGGTCATTCAAGTTAATTAAGGGATCCTTAGATCATCATGAAAACATTGCCAGGTACTTAAAAGCTGGGAGGGGGTGAGAGGAGTAGCAATGAGTGTTGTGTTGTGTCATTCCACGAGGAGTAACGGTAGTTCGAACTAGGAAGCCTAGTTCGAACTACCTAGTTCGAGCCCCGTGTAGCCGCGCGGCACGGGGTTTGAACCAGCGGGGTTTTAAAAATGGCGGCGCCCCGCTTATGCAAATGAAGCCCGGGAAATTCAAATCCCGGGCTTCATTTGCAAGTGCGGTATGCCTACATTACCCCGCTAGTTCGAACTAGCGGGGTAGTGTAGACATATCCACAGAAAGTATCAAATTGCCTCTATATAAAGTCATGGCATGCCCACATCTTGAATACTGCATGCAGATCTAGTCACCCCACCTAAAAAAAAAGATTTATTGGATTTGGAAGGTACAGAAAGAGCAACAGAAATGATTAGGGGTAAGGAACAGCATCCATATGAGGAGAGATTAACAAGTCTGGGACTTTTCAGCGTGGAAAAGAAATGACTAAAGGATGGGGAGATATGTTAGGGTATGTCTACACTACAAAGTTAATTCTAACTAACAGAAATTAGTTCGAATTAACTTTGATAGGCACTACACAGGTAAACCGCTAGTTCGAACTTAATTCGAACTAGAGGAGTGCTTAATTCGAACTAGGTAAACTTCATTCCATGAGGACTAACGCCTAGTTCGAATTAAGTAGTTTGAATAAAGGGCTGTGTAGCCACTTAATTCGAACTAGTGGGAGGCTAGCACCACTCTGGGCACCACCAGGGAAACTCTTCTGCCCCTCTCCTGGCCCCGGAGCCCTTAAAGGGGCCCGGGCTGGCTACGGTGCCCATGCCAGGTGCAAGCCTGCCAGCACCCAGCCAGCAGACCCTGCCCCAGGCACGGCATGAGCCAGCCACCCGCTGCCATTCAGCCCTCCGCCTCCCAGGAGCCTGCCCGGGTCCACAAGAGGCGGGCGCCCACGTGGTCTAGTGCGGACATCATGGACCTCATCGAGGTTTGGGGGGAAGCCTCCAATGTCCACGACCTCCGCACTAGGCACAGGAAAGTGGCCGTCTAGGGCAGGATAGCTGCCAGCCTGGCCACCCAGGAGCAGGTTTCCATGAAAATCAAGGTGGTCAAGTGAGCCCCCGACCCTGAGCCCTGAGCTTAGAACATAAAAACATAAGAATGGCCGTACAGGGTCAGACCAAAGGTCCATCTAGCCTAGTAGCCTGTCTGCCGACAGCGGCCAACACTAGGTACCCTGGAGGGGATGGACCGAAGGCAATGACCAAGCCATTTGTCTTGTGCCAGCCATCTCCAGCCTTCTACAAACAGAGGCCAGGGACACCATTTCTAACCCTGGCTAATAGCACTCCATGGACCCAACCTCCATGAATTGATCTAACTTCTCTTTAAACTCTGTTATAGTTCTAGGCTTCACAGCCTCCTGCAGCAAGGAATTCCACAGGTTGACTATTTGCTTTGTGAAGAAGAACTTTCTTTTATTAGTTTGAAGCCTGCTACCCATTCATTTCATTTGGTGTCCTCTAGTCCTTCTATTATGGGAACTAATGAAGATCTTTTCTTTATGCATCCTCTCCACACCACTCGTGCTTTTATAGACCTCTATCATATCCCCCCTCAGTCTCCTCTTTTCTAAGCTGAAAAGTCCCAGTCTCTTTAGCCTCTCCTCATATGGGACCTGTTCCAAACCCCTGATCATTTTAGTTGCCCTCCCCTCTCCCACCTCCGTTTGCCAGTCTCCCCGTTTTGTTCAATAAAGAGAGTTTCTATTTTTGAACACACGTGTCCTTTATTTTGTACATCAGGAAGGGGGCTAGGGAGGGGTAAGTGGAAGGAGTTGAGGGAGGAATGGGGTACGAGCCCCCGATGGGGAGGACTGGGGTGGCTCTAAGGGCTCCTCGGGGTGGATATTGTCCTGCAGCCTCCCGATTGCCTCCTCCAGATGGCAGCCTGCGGCAAGTGCAGCCGGGCTGATGGCCGAGTGCTGTGATGTGCCCAGTGTGGGTAGTCCAGGCACTCCAAGCCAGGACTGCTTTGCAAGCGGGGAACCCCTGAGAACTGTCTGTCCAGGGTGGGGGTCGGGTCCCTTTAAGCACAGCCCTCGGCTAGCCTGAGACAGCAGCTCCATGCTCTAAGTCCTAATCCGATGCCCTGCCTGCACTGCTTCCGGCCATCCTTAACCTCGGTTCAGGGTCCACTCAGTGTGGACATGCTAGTTCGAATTAGCAAAATGCTAATTTGAACTAGTTTTTAGGTCTAGATGCACTAGTTCGAATTAGCTTAGTTTGAATTAACTAATTAGAATTAAGTTAGTTCGAATTAGTGCTGTAGTGTAGACATACCCGGAGGTATTCTCAGGCTAGGTCTAGACTGCAATGTTTTTGCATTTTGTGTAGTTTTTTCCACTTTTTTTTTTTTTTTTTTGGAAAAGGCTTTTCCGCCATTTGGGAAATGGCAGAAAAGCCTCCTCTTTCAGGGGAGTCCTTATGCCTCGTGAAACAAGATAAACAGAGCACGTTTACTCTTCCGCGAAAAAAAGTGGACCTCTCATATCCCGCAAAACCCCCGTAGTCTAGATGTAGCCCCGACTGATTTTTTTTCTGTAGATCTGTTGAATTTCAAAACATTGCACCTGAACACAGATAACGGCCTTGAGTACCATCTACCAAAATACCACTGTTGTGCCCGCCGCTTGTTGAACCTGGTTTCATCTGTAGATGTGGTACAGGCTGAATCAAATGACACCTACAAAAAGCTGGCCAGGTCCACTTTTGCCAAATGCCAAGCACTCTGGAATAAAACTGAACACTCAACTATTGGAGCAGAAATGGTGGAAGCAGAATGCAAGCTACAGTTCATTCGGCCAAACCAGACAAGATGGAACTCTGTATTCCGAGCAGTGGAGAGAATTCTGCGCATACTAAATGAACAAGGCGAAGGGACCATCAGAAATGTGTTTCCAACATTCAAAACCAATATGTAAGTAGTGGTTCTTTGCTTTATAGTTTTATTTTTGTTAAAAAAAACCCTGATAATTCTGTATTCAACTTAATTAACAATGTCTTTTAACTTTTCTTCAGGCTGAATCTAGCAGAGCTAGCCTTCTTGGCAAAATATGCCATGGTCTTGGATCCAGTGGCGAAGGCACTAAATATTCTCCAAGCAGAGTTCAGCGCACAAATGGGATGGCTGCTTCCTACACTAGACCAGCTGGATTCAAAACGGCAAAGGCTCAAAATTCACACTTGTGAATGTAGGCAAAATAAATACATTTCTGTAATCTGACTCCTGTATTTAATTTGGTCACTCTTCAGCTTTATAAATTAAGGCTGTGACTACATTTAAATTCCAGCTTTGAAATATAAATGTATAGTATGTGTGTATATATTATATAAATGTATATAAAATATATATATATACTAGCAGAAATACCCGGCATTGCCTGGGGAAAATATAGTAAAAGGTGTGATGAATGAACTACGTCAATTACATTAACATAGCATATTTTACTGGAAATACTTTTCTCTTATATATTACTTTAAGAAATTAACATAGCTAGTGATGTGCTTACAAAACGACAAATCCCATAGGGTCTCTTTTATTAATCCCCACAAATCAGGAAGGCCCATCTGCCCTTAAAGACTCTGTGCAAACCAATGCCTGCAGCCTCCTTGCCAGAAGCCCTGAGAAATGGAGGGGATGTCTCCTGGGCTCTGCAGCAGCAGCAAATCACTTCTCCCCAAGTAGCCACTCCCCGAGAGCCTTCAGTGCACACTCCATGGGGCAACCTGAATAGACTTCCTAGCGGCAGCTGGACCGGTTGCATTGATCAGACAAAGCGAAACACCTTCAGACCAGGTGCAATGAGTGATATCTAGATGATCAGAACATGCAGCACCTGACCATACCTGTTCTAATGAGAATAGGCTGTTCTGAGTGTACCGTGTCCTCCTCAGGCTCCACGATGCTCAAAACCTCGTCCTCCTACCCACCTCCTCTTTGTACTGTGAGCTGAATCCTGCAAAGTGCATAATGCCTGTGGCACTTGCTGATACCGCACACAGCCCTGCCAGGAGAACGCAGGTAGCCCAAAGAAGGGCGAGTGGTGAGATGAGCCGTTTGGGTGTGTGGGGAGGGAAGCAACTGTAATTTCCAGAAGGGGTTCAGTTGGAGCCCGGCTGCATGAAGATGTTGAGAGGCTGTGAGAGCTGGAGGCTTCTTCCAGCCACAATTAGCAAGGCTAGACCCCAGCCAGCATCAGCCCCATTTGGGTCTGTCCTGGAGACCTGCTGGTGCCCTAGTCTAGGGGAGGTTGCTGATTCTCTGCCCCACTGCAGCCTCTCCCCTATGGGTTTTCCCGTGACGGTGCTGCAGGTGCCCACATGCTTTATCCTCTAGGATCTCATAGTTTCAGTTTGTGACACGCTTAATAGAAGAGTCCAGCAAATGCCTATGATCAGGCGCTACTAAAAGCTAATTATCAGTGGGCCCAACTGGGGCTCTGGAGGAACCGGGGGAATCAATTTTGAGATTATAACCAATCCAGTTATTGAAGTTAGGAAATCATAAGAACATAAGAATATAAGAACAGCCGTACTGGGTCAGACCAAAGGTCCATCTAGCCTAATAGCCTGTCTGCCGACAGTGGCCAGCACCAGGTACCTCAGAGAGGGTGGACCGAAGACAATGATCAAGCAATTTGTCTCCTGCCATCCTTCTCCAGCCTCTGACAAACAGAGGCCAGGGACACCATTTCTATGGCTAATAGCCTTGTATGGACCTAACTTCCATGAAATTATCTAGCTTCTCTTTAAACTCTCTTATAGTCCTAGCCTTCACAGCCTCCTCTGGCAAGGAGTTCCACAGGTTGACTACACGCTGTGTGAAGAAGAACTTTCTTTTATTAGTTTTAAACCTGCTACCCATTAATTTCATTTGGTGTCCTCTAGTTCTTCTATTATGGGAACTTATAAATAACTTGTCTTTATTCACTCTCTCCACACAACTCATGATTTTATAGACCTCTATCATATCCCCCCTCAGTCTCCTCTTTTCTAAACTGAAAATCCCAGTTGTTTTAACCTCTCTTCATATGGGACCCGTTCCAAACCCTTAGTTATTTTAGTTGCCCTTTTCTGAACCCAAAATATCTTTTTTGAGGTGAGGAGACCACATCTGTACACAGTATTCAAGATGTGGGCGTACCATAGTTTTATACAGGGGTAGTAAGATATTCTGTGTCTTATTTTCTATCCCTTTCTTAATAATTCCTAGCATCCCATTTGCTTTTTTGACCACCGCTGCACACTGTGTGGAAGTTTTCAGAGAACTATCCACGATAACTCCAAGATCTCTTTCTGCTGCTTCTGTCTTGACTATCCTAAACAATTTGGTATCAGCTGCAAACTTTACCACCTCACTCCTTACCCCTTTCTCCAGATCATTTATGAATAAATTGAACAGGATGCAGGTAATCAAGTCGTTGAGACAATGTCCTTTCTGGTTGAAATGGATCAATGCCCACAAAACAGATATTAGACAGGATCACAAAGAAAAAACAGTTTCTTGCCATTTCAACCAGAAAGGACATTGTCTCAACGACTTGATTACCTGCATCCTGCTTCAAAGACCTTTTAAGACTTCACTTGAAAGAGAATCCTCTGAACTGTCATTCATGCTTAAATTCGACACTTTACACTCAAATTTGAATAAAGACGCTAATTATCTTACCCATTACAAAGATAGCTTCTCCAATTATCACCTCTAATACTATTAGCTCACAGACATTTACCTCCCCTCCTTCCCCCCTTCCATCCCCCTTCTGTTCTAAAATTTGATTTGTCCTTTTCATATGTGTTCATTTTTTAAATTGTTTCCTTTGGTATATATGGTTGTGATAATTTCCTTCCAGTATTTGATCTGAGGAATTGAGAAATTTCATCTCTGCTTCTCTTCCTAAGGTGACATGTATCCAGTCAATATGGGGCTAATTAAAATTCCCCATTATTATAGAGTTCTTTATTTTGGTAGCCTCTCTAATCTCCCTCAGCATTTCAATGTCAGTATCACTGTCCTGGTTAGGTGGTCGATAATATATCCCTACAGCTAATTTCTTATTATTGGAGCATGGAATTACTATTCACAGTGATTCTATTGAACATGTTGATTCATTTAGTATTTTTATTTCATTTGATTCTACATAATCTTTCACATACAGTGCCACTCCGCCACCCATCTGGCCTGCTCTATCCTTCTGATATATTTTATATCCCGGTATGATTGTATCCCACAGATTTTCCTCATTCCACCAGGTTTCAGTGATGCTTATTATGTCAATCTCCTCCTTTAATACGAGGTTCACCCATCTTATTAGTCAAACTCCTACCATTTGTGTAGAACAGTGGTCCCCAACGCGGTGCCTGTGGGTGCCATGGCGCCCGCCAGGGCATTTGTGCGTGCCCGCCGACAACCTGGGCTGGCCCCGCCCCTGGTGCATGGGAGGCACCGGCCCCAGGCGCACGACATGCACCAGCTCCGGGTGCGCTGCGCTCGGGCGGCCCCAGCCCCGGGGCACATGCGGGCGCGCGGCACTCGAGCAGCGCCGGTGCCGGCCCCAGGCGCACGGCTCGGGCGACGGCGCTGGCCCTGGGCCCATGGCACAAGGCGCTTAGGCGGCCTCGGCCCTGGGCGCAAGGCGCTCGGGCGGCCCCAGCCCCGGCCAAGGGGCACATGCCGGTGCTGCTGCCGGGTGCAAGGGCATCCCCATCCCCTGGTGTGCCCCCGGATGCATGGCCCCGCCCCTGGGCGCCCGGGAGCCTCTAAAGGTTGGGGACCACAGGTGTAGAAGCACTTGAAAAATTTGCCACTGCTTATTTGTCTGCCCTTCCCTGATGCATTGGATTTCTTTATATGCGGTTGTTTGTCTGCTCTGGCCCATGGTTTGGCCTTTCCCCTCCTCTCTATCTGACTATAGCTAGAGAATCTCTATCAATGGATTCTCCTCTAAGAGAAGTCTCCCTCCGATTTATGTGCATCTCTGCACCAATCGGCTTTTCCCCATCTCTTAGTTTAAAAACTGCTCTATGGCCTTTTTAGTAGTATCCGTGCAAATCAGTCATATCCGTGCAAAATTTGGTGTTTCTAGCTCTTTCAGGACAAACAAACAAACAAACAAACAAACAAACAACTACTTTTTACTTCTGGATACTTAAGTACAATTAAGATGCAATATTTTTGCACTTTTACTCAAGTAGTTTTCCAGAAGGATACTTTGACTTTTACTTAGTTACATTTTTTTCAAAGTAGTACTTTTACTCAGCTAACTTTTTGGGGAACTTTTTCCACCACCATTGCTCACCATTACGGCCTGTAAAATGTGGGAGAGCCTAATTTCATGGATTCTCCCTTGCTAGGGACCCTGCATGGAGACATCATTCTGTACCAGTGTCCACACAAGTCTTCAGCCAAACACCAGGTGACTCGGCAACCAAGACGACTGGAGATCACCATCCTGCTATAGCCTTTGCCTGTCTGCACCACCATCAAGAGAGGCTGTCTCTTTGTCCATCTACTCTGACTAGAACAGAGAAGGGCCTTGTGGGAAGGATCCCAGCATTTCGAGGACCAACCATGAGAGCAGGAAACAAGGAAATGGAGAAGGAGGGGAGGTTGTGCGGCAGCCCGACTTGACAATCTGCATCTGCTACTTCCACTGGGAACTGAATGCTCTACTAGGACAAGAGCTGCAGATTCCAGACTGGCCTTGTAGGCTACCTGCAGGTCCACCTTCAGTATCTGTCATTTCATGGAGGATGAGCATGCATCTGTGTGGCTGGATGTTTTAGATAAAAAAAAAAAAAAACCTAATCAATAAAAAAATTCACAAAAGTGAAAGCATTTTGTTTAAAAAATTTCTGAACAAAACCTTCCTCAACTTTCACGTCCAAAAGACTTTTGTTGAGAAGTTTCCTTTAATTTTTATGTCGAACGCCCAAATGAAATGTTTACTTTCAGGTGAGATGAAATGTTTTGGTTGTTCCCAAGCAGGGTTTGTTTTTGTTAATCCAACATTGCCACTGAACAGAAAAATTCATTATCTGCCATTTTCTGTGTCAGTTTTGATACTTTTCAGAGGAAATAGTTAAAAATATAATTTTGTTTTGATGATGGCAAAACAATTCATTTCAATTAGGTCCCAATATTTTGTTTTGACTTGATTATTTTCATTAAGAGGGCAATCTAGCTATATTTTAGAAATGTGCATCCGCGAGTCTGTTCAAGACTTTCTCCTAAAAGGATAAGTGACACACCAAATTTGGTAAGTAGCTACATCTTATCTTCATTTAAAGCAAGGTCAGTGTTTGTTGGTGCTAGGACAATAGGATGTGCCTGGAATTTGATTGTTTCTCATAAACTGGAAAGGGGGGGGGTCTGGCAGGAGGGAGTTATACCATGAAATGACCACAGGGGGCAGAAGATACTCTAGTGGGAAGCCACTGGCCACCAGCAACTGGCAGTTTGGCCTGACTTTGATGTTATGTTAAACTATTAAACACAATCTAAGATTCTAGGGAAAACTTTCCAACTTTATGCAGAATTTAGCACTAGAGTAGGTTACCTGGGACAGTGGCGTTTTCATGGCTGCAGGTGATTAAGAGCAAGTTAGACATACAGTTCTCACAGATGGTCTAAATGTGCTGACTGCTGACTCAGTCAGCGGCAATGGATTTCATCTGATGATTTTTCAAGGTCCCTTTTATCCTGATGTGAGGGAGCGTCTGCTTCGGTCTGGCCCTTTAAGGGTAAAAACCCAACCCTGGGAGAAGGCTGAGAGCAAAGGCCACAGCGGGGGCTGATAATAGCCACTTAGGGCCCAGCTGAGGCTAAATAAATAAGGGCTCAGGCGGGAGGAAGAGAGGCTCTTGTTCTAGCTGGGGAGCAGGACAGACCTGGCTGCCAGGGAAGCTGGAGGCTTCCTGGGACAGAGCAGGGCTGGGGAAAGGCAGGCAGGGCTGGGGACACTTGCCCCATAACACCTGTTTATTAGCATACATATAAACCTGAGCCATGGGCGGAGCATTTATGTAATCTTTTAGATTATTGTCTTTCTGTGCTCATTACATCTTGCTGCTAGAACCTATCCAGGGACTCAGGAACTCCCGCCCATCCCTTCTCTACGCCCATTGTCACCCTATATAATCTATAGTCATCCATTGTATGGCAATCTCACTGAGCCTAACAAGCAAAGTGACACTCCACCAGCGCTGTGCGTAATAAACCCCCATGCTTGAACCTACACGGTGTCAAATTTCTATGTCCTTCAAAGATTGTATGGCTAGAAATGAGGAGGTGGACGGCTGTGTGGATAGACAGATCAGGCATGGAGAGGTGGAAATGGTTGGGTGACACTTGAGGTCTCTTCCATCCTGTGAGGGAGTGGACTAAACCCAAAGGCCCCCTGCTGGAAACCTCAGGACTCTGCCACACCCATTCCAGGAAGAGAGTAGTGGGGAGGACCTCCAAGCTGGCTAGAGTGGCTGCATGGAAAGCAACCAATCAGGGCCCAGGAGGGCCATATAAAAGGAGGGAAGTGTGGGTGGGTGGAAGGGGACAGCTGGTACAAGTTTTTGGACTGAGCTGCTACTAGGATCCAGAGAAAGTGAAGGAACTTCAGCACGACGGCTAAGTGGGGGGCAGTGATGGGGGGAGCAGGAAGCTCCTGTCTGGCTGCTTAGACTGAGCTCAGGACCATTTGCAAGGAAGGGTTCAGGGGAACAGAGAGGGAGCCCCTGGCCTGGGTGAGGACTGAGCCGGGGGAAAGCCCCAGGACAATAGTGACTCCAAGGGGGACACCTGGGGATGCAGCCCCAACCCAGAGCTGAGATTCTATAAAGACAGAGTCCCAGGCGGGGCTGTAAACCCCCCTGAGAACCACAACAAGGGAGTGTCAAAAATAGGAGCTGCTAAGGAGAGTCTGACTTACCTGGAGAATGAGGAAAGGATTAAGCTACTGGAGATGCACCCAGGAAGGAGGTTGAGGCAGTCAGCCGATAAAAATGCAGATAAGAATTTCAGATTGGGGCGGGAGGGGGGGATTTTCTTTCTCTCTTCTTTTTTGAGATCAGAACAGTTTCTCTCAGGTATTGAGGGAGACGGGAGACATTCTCTCTCCAAGAACAGACTTCTTGAATTGTGTAAGTAGGGAAAAATTTAGACAGTCTATCAGGTTTTGTTGTTTTCCTTGTTTGGGGGTTTGAAAATTATATCTGAGCTGGCTAATTGTTTTCCATTTTTGTAACTAAGGATTACAGCCCAGGGATTTTCCCTGAGTCTATTTAACTCCTAGTTACCTATTATGCTTGCAACCCCAGTTTTGTTTTGATAATAAAAGAGTGAGTCTTGCCCACATGCTCAGGGTTTAGCTGATCGCCATATTTGGGGTCAGGAAGGAATTTTCCTCCAGGGTAGATTGGCAGAGGCCCTGGAGGTTTTTCCCCTTCCTCTGTAGCATGGGGCACAGATCACAGCTGGAGGATTCTCTGCATCTTGTGGTCTTCAAAGTATTTGAAGGCTTCAATATCTGAGCTATCGGTGAGAGGATTATTCTAGGAGGGGTGAGTGAGATTCTGTGGCCTGCACTGTGCAGGGGTCAGACTAGATGATCATAATGGTCCCTGCTGACCTTAAAGTCTATGAGTCTATGAGTTTTCCTTTTGTTTTGATTAACTGGTATTGGTTGATTATTTTGTCCTTAGGTTTACGTGCCTAGTTACCTGGGAACAGTCCATTGTTGTCTGCAGAGTCCCTCTGTTCATTTTCCCAACTCCAAGCAAAATGGAGGTTGGGGTAGTGGGGAGAGCTTTACCTTAGGTAGGGGATTCCCAAGTGATGTCTTCCCTAGAAAAGGGTTTATTTTCTATTTTCTTTTAATCACTTGAGTGGTAGCAGCCAGGAACCAACCTTCTGTCTTTTTGGATCTCAGGAGGACTCAGATCAAACAAGTTTGTGTCTGGGAGTCACAGAGGCAGGTTTTGCAGAGTTATTCTACTAGCTGACACCCCATCCCTGCACTCGGAGTGTCAGGTTGGGGAATTGAGCCATGACGGGGGGATCACCAGTGGATAATGCAGACGCACATAACTGGAGGAGGTGCTCATGAGAGGTGGGCGTCGGTCCCATCCCACATCCCTACCTTGCTCAGATTCTATTGACTGCACTGAATATTTATTAAATCTTTAAAATGAATTTCTGAATGAAAACAATCAAATCAAAACACACTCTTGGAATCTCATTTGAACAAACTGTTTTCACATCCCTAAAAGAGAAGTATCATTTCAGCAGTTTCCTCTGAAAAGCATCAAAGCCAGCACAGAGCACGGGGCAGAGAATAAACTTTTCTGCTTGCCGGCAATTTTGGGATCAAAAAAATTAGTTGGGATCAGCCAAACCATTTTGCTTGAGCTGAAAGTAAACGTTTCGTTTGGGTGTTCGGAACATTTTTTTCAACATAAAAGCTCCAGTTGTCTTAGCTGTCTGGTCACCTGGTTAAAAGTCTGAGAGGGGGAGCCATGTTAGTCTGTAACTACAAAGACTTAAAAAACAATGTGTGGTCCCACAGCACCGTAGACCAGGGGTCTCCAACCTTTTTAAGCACGAGATCACTTTTTCCATTTAAGTGCAACCCAAGATCTACCTCAAACCCAAAGACTCTGGCCCCACCACCTTTTGCCCCTTTTCCAAGGCTTCACCCCTGCTCACTCCATCCTCCCCCACTTTCACCAGGCTGGGGAAGAGGGTTGGGGTGCAGACTCTGGTCTTGGATGAAGGGGCTCTTTGGAGTGTGAGAGGGGCTCTGAGCTGAGCTTGGGGCAGACACTTGGGGTGCTGGAGGGGGTTCTAGGTGCAGGCTCGGGGAGGGTGTTTAGATGAAGGGATGCCCAGGCTAGGGCAGGAGGTTGGGGGGCAGGAGGGGGTTCATGACTGGGGCAGGGGCTCAGGATTCTAGCTCTGGCTGGACACTGCTTACCTCAGGAGGCTCCTGGGTGCTGGTGCAGGGGGCTAAGGCAGACTTGCCCCTACCCTGGCCCTACACCACTCCCAAAAGCAGCCAGCAAACTCCATCCCAAGCCCTGTTTCCCCTCTCTGCTCTGTAGAGATAGAATACAGGGTGGGGGTGGGGGGCACCCTGACACCAGCGTTCCTCTTCTCCCTTCCCTGCCCTGCCCAGCAAGCAGGAGGCTCCTAGGGATGGGGGGAGGCAGCTTCAAGGCAAAAGGCAGGAGATACGCAGCAGTGGGGACAGGGACAGTTGACGTGGCCAAACCTGTCAGGATCACTCGTCAGAGGCTGCAAGATCTACCAGCAGATCCTGATCGACTGGTTGGTGACTGCTGCCTTAGAGGAACAAAGATGCAGATGGTATCATGAGCTTTCGTGAGCACAACCCACTTCTTCAGAAGAATGGAGCACGGGGTCCAGAGTCACAAATAAATAGCAGAGAAAGAGGGGAGGGGAGGGAAGGAGAAGGGGGAAAAATTGCCAATTTGAGTGTCTGTGCAAAACGAGGCTAATAGAATGGGTGTAAATGCCCGATAATTAACTGGTACCGTCATTAGGATGTTGAATGTAGCAGCCCATCCAGTAAGGTCTTTGTGCAGATCTTCACCTGGGTTGTGTCTAGACTGGCCAGTTTTTCTGGAAAATCAGCCGCTTTTCCGGAAAAACTTGCCAGCTGTCCACACTGGCCGCTTGAATTTCCGCAAAAGCACTGACTTCCTACTGTAAGAAATCAGTGCTTCTTGCGGAAATACTAGTCTGCTCCCATTCGGGCAAAAGTCCCTTTTGTGCAAAGGTTTTGTGCAAAAGGGCCAGTGTAGACAGCTTAGATTTGTTTTCCGCAAAAAAGCCCCGATCGCGAAAATGGCAATTGGGGCTTTTTTGCGGAAAAGCGCGTCTAGATTGGCATGGACGCTTTTCCGCAAAAAGTGCTTTTGCGGAAAAGCGTCCGTGCCAATCTAGATTCTCTGTTCTGAAAATGCTTTTAACGGAAAACTTTTCCATTAAAAGCATTTCCGGAAAATCATGCCAATCTAGACGCAGCCCTGGTGATTGGCTGAAGACTTGTGTGGATGCTAGTGCAGAATGACGTCTCCATGCAGGGTCCCTAGAAGAGGAGGGACCCTGAGGTTTTTTATAGGCGGTAACATTGAGCAACAGTAGTGAGGGGAGCGAGGAGCAAGCAGGAGGTGGTTTTCGGGGGGGGGGGCGAGGTGGCGTGAGGATGGGGCATAGGCGGAAGGGACAGGATGAGGCCAAGAGACTGGTGGAGAGGGGCGGCATGGGAGGGAGCCCAGAGAACAGGACGGGGACAGGGCCGCAGAGCAAAGGGGGGCACGAGGACAGGAGATTGGGAGGAAGGGGTGGTCGGGGGTTGGGAGCTCGGAGGAAGGAGCAGCCTGAAGTCAGGGCCTCAGGGGGAAGGGTCGGGGTGAGGAAGGGGCCAGCGGACAGGCCGGGTTGGCTTCCCTGCTTTTAGGGACCTTCCATCTCCCTTGTCTCTGTGCTGAAAGAAGAAACGCCCAGGTCTCTTCCAGACTCAGGTCCGTGTGCGAGTCCTGCGGCGCTGGGCGATGGCAGCAGGACAGCGATGGCAGGGGCCCCAGTCACCTATCGGCACGTGGGTGGCAGCCACCAGAGGGTCGTTTTTGCCTTTGGCCAGAGGCAGGCCCACAACTCGGCAACTGCAGCACCTCCCCCGAGCAAGTAGGCCCCTCGCTGCCCCCCCCCCCCACAGGCTGGGCTGCCCGCCCGGAGGTCAGAGTCCGAGGCAGGCCCAGCGCCGAGCGTCAGGGGGCAGGGCCTGGTTCCCGGGAGATCAGAGGCAGCAAACGTGGGGCAGGGTCAGAGATCAACCCCCTCAGTCAGGACTGCAGGGAGAAGAGGAAGGCCACACTCCCGAGCAGGGCGGGAGGCGCAGGGAGGCAGTTTTGGCAGTGGAGAAGGTTCTGTTCCAAGGGCCGGGTTCCCCTGAAGGGGGCAGGGATGGGAGCAAAGGCTGGGTCCCTCTCCCAGCTCCCCGGTGCCAACCGACGGCAGCCAGGTGTCTGGGGCTGAGGGAGGCACCTGGCTGCCCGCATGTGGGACACCTCTCCCGCTCCAGTCACCACAGTGACTCACAGGGATGGCCCATTTCACGGAATATAAAGTGGCCCATCCTGGAGGAGTGTCAGCTTTTTCCAAGTCACAACCGCTGGTGTCTCTTCCACTCCCGAGGACCCCACCAGGAGCTACAGGTGAAGCAGGGCCAGTCCAGCCTCTGACATCAGGATGTCTGGCTGGGGGGTGGGGGATGGCGGTCAGGTGTGCAGGAGATTGCGGTGGCTTGCGGCAACACACGATGAGTGTTCTGTTACTGGAGGGATCCCAGAGTGGAATGGGTCATGCAGGAAAGATGGATGTTTTGGTGGTTCGGTGCTCCGGGGGTACTCGGAAGATGTGGCTTCTAATCTCACGCTGCCTCCTTGTAGGATGTGGGCTCTGTTGCTTGTTCTGTGCCTCGATTTCTGCATCTGTAAAATGGGGATTGCAGCTCTCCCGCAGGCACTTGTGGGGATGAATTCAGTGGAAGTCAGGAGGAGCTGAGATACTATCATGGAGGCCAGACAGCACCTTAGAGTTATTCAATTTTCTTTTAATACGCTGATTGTGGGAGTTTTGCCTTGCTCTGTTGTTGGGGGGACAAACTAGAAGGGGAACTGGGGTGGGGTGGGGTGGGGTGGGAGCTCAGAGCAGCTCATGGAGATCTTTTTCAGGTGGTTTCAGTTTTAGTCACCCCCACAGCAGATCAGATCTTTCTATGGAACGTGCCCCTGGGGGAGCCAGGGACTGTGTGGAAGTGGACGACGGAGCTGATTCGGGGGAGACCGGGCTCCCTTGCCACCACACGATCCCAGTGTGTTTATCCATGTGGGGCTCTGCTATCGCCCCCGGGTACAGGCAGGGTAGCTGAGGTGCAGAGAAATTGCATGATCATATGGGAGTATGAGGAAGAACAGGCACTCAAACCAGCCTTTCCTGAATCCTAATCCAACACCGGACACGGGAGACCGTCCGTCTGCCTGAAGACGCCCCCGGACAATGATTCCCCGTCACTCTCTCCCTGCAGTAAACCAGCGCCGCCGCCGACTGTATCCATCGCCATGGCCGCCATGCAGCTGCTGGTCCTCGCTGTGCTGGTCGCCGGGGCAGCAGCAGGTAGGAAAGAGCCCGGTGAGAAGCCACCGTTGGGTGGGGTGGGAGGATTCAGCGTGGGTGGGAGGGTTTCACCACTGGCCCTACAGGAGTGTCTCAGACGTTGCTTAAGCCAAGTTGCTAGAAGTGGAAATTCTTGGCTATCCCATCATCGATTGGACAGATTGCAAAAGGGAATTAACATATTCAGGCCTCGTCTCTAATTAGTCTCCATTGCTGTGGAGCAGGCAAGGAGCTGTGGTTTCACAAGAGTTTTCTTCCTGAATTAGGAAACAAGGAAACAAAGTTGCAATTTCCCACCAAGCAAAAGGTGTTTGGGAACAATAAGTCTTTCTCTGAGATTTCGAGGTCTCTAAATTTTCAGCGTACATCGAAATGTGTCACTTTTCTAGAGCATTCTTCTAGTAGAATGTTAATTCTGCTAAAAAACGTATAAAGAATATTTTAAAAATCTCAGAAGGCCTTTGTGATAATGTCCAATGCTCTGGTCAGACTGTGTATCCCATGAAGCACCAGGCCCCTTTTGGTGAGCACAGCCCAGTGCATCATGGGGATCCATGGTTGTGAGGCATCATGGGAGATGTAGTTTGATGGTGGAGTCCAGTCTACACTGGAAAATGCTGCATTATGATCTTTGGTTTAATTAATTAGCAGCATAATCATCACATTCCCATGGCTCATCCTGTCCAGTCCCTGCTTCCACGGGCAACTCAGTCGTATCTGTGACTCAAGCACCGTATTTGAAATAATGAGGGTTTTTTCCCCTCCCCTCTTCACACCTACCTTCCCTTGCTGTTCAGTAACTTCCCTCTAATTCTTAGCCTCGATTTATCCGCATTCTTCCCTGCTTGTGGCTGACGTGTGCCTCTCTCCTTTGCAGGCTGTGACTCAGGGGGAGTGAAAGAACGGCTCTTTATTGGATATCCCTGCCGCAATGGCTCACGGCCCTACCAAGCGGCTCTCCTGAAGAACGGCACCACCTACTGTGCTGGGAGCCTGATACACCCAAAGTGGGTGCTAACTGCTGCGCACTGCAGCAGAAACATCAGGTAAGTCAGCGCAGGCGTGGGAGAGAGAGAGGGGGTTCCTGGGAATTACCCACGTTCCCATGCGGACATCTCCCTCTGCCCCCCCAACCCAGCCCCATCCACCTCTATTGTTTTCCAGTCCTCAAAGCATTTTTTGGGACCTTCTCTGCACCAGCTGTGGTTTTCCAGCCATCTTCGGCAGATGTGCCTGGGCCGCCCGTATCGGTCTGCCCTGTGGCGCAGGCAGGAGGGAACTGGCTCTGCACGCCCCAGCATTAGGCCGTGTGGTTCCTGCTGCCGGCTCATGGGCAGGTGGCCGAGGAGCTGGATGGAATGGGGGGGAGCTGTGGGAAAGATTTTCCCTTGACTCCAGCCGGATGCTGTTAGTTCTCAAGCTGGGGGAGGGGTGTGCCTGAGGCCCACTGTGGTTCAGGGAGTCCACGGGGCCCAGTAGCTAAACCCTGGAACCCTGAGTCCCAGCGCCTCCCACATGGCTGAAGCCCCAAGCCTTGCGCACTCCGCAAGGCTAACCCCCAAGTGTGCCCACCCCCCAGCTGAGGGCTGGAGAGTGGAAGAGACGGGCTGTGAGGGGCTCCGGGAACTACTCGATGAGAATGAAATCCCTGGAATGGAGGTGGGGTGTCTAGTACCAGGGGGTGCCTCAACATTGAAAGCAATGGGGGTTTCCTTTCTAGAGCTCTGTCAATACTGCAGAGAGATCTGTCCTTCCCCTCCCCTCTTTTGTCCCACCTCTCTCTGTGTTAGGACTCAGCAGGTATCTTCATTCTATTAAAGAATGTCATTACATTACATAGAATCATAGAACACTAGAACTGGAAGGGACCTCAAAAGATCATGAAGTCCAGTCCCCTGCTCTCGTGGTAGGACCAAGCCCCATCTAAACCATCCCAAATAGATGTCTAACCTACCTGCTCTTAAATATCTCCAGTGATGGAGATTTTACAACCTCCCAGGCAATTTATTCCAGGGCTTAACCGCCCTGACAGCGAGGAAGTTTTTCCCAATGTTTTTCCTAAATTACATGGATTAAATCACATAGATGTCGACGTTTGGCAAACATGATTTTTCCCTGCTTCCCTGTTAGTCTCTTTTCCAAAAAGTTTCATGACGACCAACCAAGTTGCGGTTCCCTGATTTTTTAATTCCCTAGAAGACTAGGTTATTTGAAACTCTTTGAGGCAGATGTGACTGGTTGCCATTCTCAGGGCTCCAGCATATAGATTTGAGTTGGCAGGAGCAGGCCACGGTGACCCAGCACAAGGGAAAATAAAAATAACCATGTAAAGTGGGTCGCAAAAGGAGGGGGAGCAGATAGCAAGTGTGAAAAACCAGGACACTTTTTTTCAATGTGTTCTCTCCCTCAGGCCCTGTCCCACCCGCCAGGGGCCTGTTTTCTCTCTCCAGACCTCACCCCACCCCCCAGGGCCTGTTCTTTTCCCCCAGGCTCTGCCCTGCCGGTCAGGGGCTGTTTCTCTTCTCCAAGTCCAGCCACCAGGGGCCTACCAGTGACCTTTTTTCTCTCCCTTCCAGCACTGCAGCCAAGAACCAGGAGGGGGGAAAGGATCTGTGGCGGTGGGGGGGTGGGGGGGGGGCTATTTACGCAGAGTGCTGCCAGGCAAGTTGGTGAAGCCCCAGCCCTGCTGGTCTCTCCTTTGCTGTGCAGCCGCCTCCCAGTGGCCACTCTCATACCGTGTCCCTATGAACAGCAGCCCCTCCCTTTGGCTGTGTCTACACTGGCATGAATTTCCGGAACTGCTTAAAACGGAATACTATTCCGTTTTCAGTTTTTCCGGAAAAGGAGCGTCTACATTGGCAGGCTGCTTTTCCGGAAAAGCCCTTTTTCCGGAAAAGCGTCTGTGGCCAATGTAGACGCGCTTTTCCGGAAAAGAGCTCTGATCGCCATTTTCACCAAGACTACTGGGCTGTCTACACTGGCCCTTTTCCGGAACAGTGTTCCAGAATAAGGACTTATGCCCGAGCGGGAGCAGAATAGTTTTTCCGGAATAGTGGCTGATTTTGTACAGTAGAGCATTGTTGCTTTTCCGGAAATTCAAGGGCCAGTGTAGACAGCTCGCTGATTTTCCGGAATAAGCGGCTGATTTTCCGGAATAAGTGGCCCAGTGTAGACACAGCCTTTGTGTGTTATGGAAACCAGTCCTTTTCCAGGGACTTCCGGTTATCCTGGCACAGCCAAACCCTGACCTCACTTTGGCTATGTCTAGACTGCATCCCTCTGTCGACAGAGGGGTGCAAATGAAGCACATAGAAATTGCTAATGAAGCAGGGATTTAAATATCCCACACTTCATTAGCATAAACATGGCCGCTGCTTTTTTCGACAAGGAGTTTTGTTGACAAAAACATCAGTCTGGATGAGTTTCTGTTGACAATAAACCCTTTTTCGACAGATCCTGTATGCCTCAGAAAATTAGGTCTACAGGATCCGTCAAAAAAAGGTTTATTGTTGACAGATCCACATCTAGACTGTCGTTTTTTGTCAACAAAACTGTGTTGAAAAAACGTCGACCATGTTTATGCCAATAAAGCGTGGGATATTTAAATCCGAGCTGGAAAAAAGTGGCAGCCATGTTTATGCAAATGAAGCGGGGGGGATTTAAATCCCCGATTCATTTGCAATTGCGCTGTGTTTGATTTGCATCCCTTTTACGGAAAAGGGATGCAGTCTAGACACAGCCACAGAGAGACAGACACACTCTAATAGATATAGATATAGATATAGATATAGATATAGATATAGATATAGATATAGATATAGATATAGATATCACTTGGCCCAATTCTAGATGTGTACCCATTTTGACCTTGGAATAGCCTCTCACCATTCATCTCTTCCTTTGTCCTCTCTCCATGCAGCTCAGTGCAGGTGCATCTGGGGGATTATAATCTACAGGTAAAGGAAGGCACAGAACAGATTAGAAGAATCCGCAGCTACTTCATGCACCCCAAGTATAACCTCCGCCGCCTTGACTATGATTTCATGCTTCTGGAGCTGGATAAGCCTGTTCGACTCAACAACTTTGTGAAAACGATCCGCCTGGCGACCCGTTGTCCCGCTCCTGGAACGCGATGCAGAGTCTCAGGATGGGGCATCACCAACTTTCCCAAAAGTATGCTGGGCCATAGAGGGGAGGAGACGAGGTTGGGTTCTTCATGGGGAGAGGGTGGAAGTTCTTTCAGGAGACCGTGTCCTAGTCAAAATGTTTCCTTTCGGAATGTCCTTTCCTTTTGTTTTCAAAACATTTTAAAAACTTGAGAGATGTGCTTCAAATCCAAAGAAAGTACTAAAATACCATATAGATCTCTTTGAAACTCTTCATTTGCCCTGAAATTAGGGGGTTTTTTCTATGCATTTTCTGTTCATCAACAATTTCCTTTTTTGGAAAACGAACATGGACAGATCCCAGCTGGGTCAATGGGCCATAGCTCCATTGAGTGAATGGGGCAGATCCCAACTGGGTTAATGGACCATAGCTCCATTGGAGTGAATGGGGCAGATCCCAGCTGGGTCAATGGGCCATAGCTCCATTGAGTGAATGGGGCAGATCCCAGCTGAGTCAATGGGCCGTAGCTCCACTGGAGTGAGTGGAGCTGTGTCAGTTTATATCAGCGAAGGGCCTTACTCTACGTTTACTTCTCCTGCGCCTTGTACTGGAACTCTTCTTTTCCTGTCTTTGCCCAGACCACACGCTAGGCAACCTGCAGTGTGCAGATCTCCGCACCATCAGCCGGACCAGGTGTCTTGAGCCTTACCCAGGCCGGATCACAGAGAACATGCTCTGCGCTGGCATGGAACGTGGCAGCATCAGGTCATGCCAGGTAAGAAGGTGTCCTGGGGGTGGGGGGAAGGTGCCGGGTGCCAGAACTCCCACGGCTCAATGCTCTTTATCCAACACAACCTCCGAATTCTTCTCAGCCTTCTACAGAGGGGCCATCATCACTCGGTCCCAGCCCCAGCCCCAGCCCGGCTTTGTGCCTTGTGGACGAGCAGCCAGGCTGCCCCCCAGCTGCATTGAGCCCTCAGTGTTGGGCCCATCCCCCTACTAGGGCTGTCTGACCCCCTGCTCAGCTGTAGGAGCCATTTCTGCCCTGAATTCCTTCCTATGTGGGTGTCTTTGCCACCCTCTGCTAAAGGGGATGAGTCCATGTGTGTGTGTGTGTGTGTGTGTGTGTGTGTGTGTGTGTGTGTCTGCCGCCCCCTGCTGGAGGGCATGAAGCCTGCTCTGTATGTGTTCATGTGTATACGTGTACCTGGACGCTATGTGTCCTGGGGTGAGCGTAGGTGTGTGGGTGTGCGCATTTGTGTCCTTGCTGAAGGGGAGTGGCTCAGCTCAGTGCGCATGCGCTGGGGTGCAGTTGTGGTTGCTGACACTCGGCATTGTCTCCGCAGGGCGATTCAGGAGGCCCGCTGGTCTGCAAGGGGAGGCTGCAGGGCCTGGTCTCCTGGGGGGGCCCCATCTGTGTCCTACCAGAAAAGCCTGGCGTCTACGCCAAAGTCTGCAAAGCCGTCCGGTGGGTGAGGGACACCATACGGAGGAGGTGCTCTGGGTTGGACTGAGAGCTGCCAGCATGTCACACCCGCGTCAGTAACCCTCCAACCCCCACCCCAGCCGTGCCACTCCTCCCCTGGCTGCCGCACCCAGCGTGTGCTCACTAGGGTGCGGGGAGCTGGCCGGGGTGGGACGGGGATGGGGCGCTGCAGTGTGGCCAGTCCAAAGCAGCCAACTGTTACTAGCCAGACCTGGCATAATCCTGAGCCTGGGTGGAAAATGGGTGAGTGGTTCACACAGCATGAATCAGCCTGACAATTGTGAGACTGGCTTGAAAAAATCACCAGACCCGCTTGAAATTCACAAGGGACGTGCCCAAAGGCGGACTGGATTTAGATGTTCACCACCCTTCCCAGTGCACTCAGCACATGAGGGTCCAGCTGCTAAACCTGACTCTTTCGCGTGGTTCTTTGCCCACCAATCTGACCCTGCACAGGGACGTGCTGTTTGAAAGTTCTATTGTCACTTGGCCTCAATAAAACCTTTGGGAAAAAACGTGTCAGGTCCCATTGTCATTTCGAGCATTTCGTTTTCACTTTGCTGTTACGGGCAACTCTGCCTCTAGGAAAACCTTTTCCCTCTCTGCAGGGCTGAGCAGGGAGTAGGTGGCCGGGGATGCTGGTGAAACCTTCATGGCGGGAGGTGATTGAGAGCAGACTGGACGTGCAGCTGTCAGGGACGGTCGCAATGCGCTGTCTGCTGACGCAGCCTGGGGCAATGGGCTTCTCTCCATGATCTTTCGAGGTCCCTGCTGTCCCTCCACAGCTCCGAGTTTGTGGCTCGCTGGGACTACGGGGGCTGGGTGGGTAGGGCAGGTGGAGGGATCCGGCATGGAGACGTGGAAATGGCTGGGTGACAGGAGCTGCAGCACGACGACTAAGTCGGAGGCAATGACGAGGGGAGGGGGTCAGGAGGCTCCTGGCTGGCAGCTTGGACTGAGCTCAGGACCATTTGCAAGGGGGGACCGAGGGAGCAGTGAGGGAGCCCCTGGCTGGCTGCAGGGTGGGTGAGGACTGAGACGGGGGGAAGCCCCAGAGAATAGTGGCTCCAAGGGGGAAGCCTGAGGATACAGCCCAACCCAGGGCTGAGATTCTGTAAAGACAGAGCCGCAGGTGGGGCTAGAAACCCGCTGGGAAGCACTAAAAGGGGCCACTAGAGGATAAAGTGGAGATTCCACTACTTTCCTAGGGAACCATCCCAGCGCTTCCCCAACCATCCCCATCCCAGCGCTTCCCCACTCTCCTAGGGAAATAGTTTTTCCTAAGATCCAACCTAGACCTCCCCCACTGTAACTTGAGCCCATTGCTCCTTGTTCTGCATCTGTCACTACTGAGAACAGCCTTTCCCCAGCTCTTTGGAACCTCCCTGCAGGAAGTTGCAGGCTGCTCTCAAATCCCCCCTCACTCTTCTCTTCTGCAGACTAAACAGACCCAACTCCCTCAGCCTCTCCTCGTAGGTCATATGCTCCACCCCCTAATCATTTTGGTCGCCCTCCACTGGACCCTTTCCAATGTGTCCACATCCTTTCTATAGTGGGGGGTCCGGACACAATACTCAAGGTGTAGCCTCACCAGAGCTAAATAAAGGGGAACAATCACATCTCTAGATCTGCTGGCAATGCTCCTCCTAATGCACCCAAATATGCCATTAGCCTTGTTGGCTACAAGGGCACACTCTTGATTCATATCCAGCTTCTCATCCACTGTAACCCCCAGGTCCTTTTCTGCTGAACTGCTACTTAGCCAGTCGGTCCCCAGCCTGTAACAATGCTTGGGATTCTTCCGTCCCAAGGGCAGGACTCTGCACTTATGCTTGTTGATCGTGATTTCTTTTGGCCTAATGGCCTAATCCTTCAATTCGTCTATCCCTGCCCTCCAGCATATCTAAGCAGCCCTGAATTTCCCATGGAACGGGAACCTCATTTTCCAGCCAGCTGTGGTTTATGAGTGCAATCCACCTCTCTTTTCTCTGTCACAGCCTCTTTTTCTCTAGAATCAGCCTGTGCTTTCCCCATCTTTTGCCATTAGTATCTCTTGTCCCAAGAGTTCAAAATCAGCAAGTCTGGGCCCAACCCAAAGTTGTGAGATTGACTGAAAAAACCCACAGAATTAAAATAAATAAACCACCACCAAACAACCAACCAATAGAGCTTGGGCTTGTTTATTCACAGTTTTTTGATGGCTCTAAGCGTTGGCTTCCCAGCTCTCCCTCCCCAACCCTCAGTCTAGAAAGTGATTTTTTGCTTTTGCCTAAACCTCAGATTCCCATGTGTCACGTGATCCAGGAGCTTGAGGCTTTGTGAAACCCACCCATCCTCATGAGACTTGTCCTAAAATCCTGTGAGATTTGGGTCCATGAGTCTCATCATTGCCAGATCTTGAAGTTTGACATGGGGTTGTTAATGGCTTTTCGTAAGTTCATACATCTAGGAGCAAAGTAAGTCGCCAAGAATCAGAGGATGGGGGACTCTACCCAGACTAGCAGTTACTCTCAGAGCCCTGGTCTACACTAGGGAGTTTTTTGAAATAACTCTCCTTATTTTGAAATAACAAGTAGAGTGTCCACACTACTCATAGACTCATAGACTTTAAGGTCAGAAGGGACTATTATGATAATCTAGTCTGACCCCCTGCACAGTGCAGGCCACAGAATCTCACCCACCCCCTCCTAGAATAATCCTCTCACCTATACCTCAGATATTGAAGCCTTCAAATACTTTGAAGACCACAAGATGCAGAGAATCCTCCAGCTGTGATCTGTGCCCCATGCTACAGAGGAAGGCAAAAAACCTCCAGGGTCTCTGCCAATCTACCCAGGAGGAAAATTCCTTCCTGACCCCAAATATGGCGATCAGCTAAACCCTGAGCATGTGGGCAAGACTCACCAGCCAGACAGCCAGAAAATCCTCTATAGTAACTCCTATCAACCCTCCATTGACCTATTTCCCACTGATAATGAATGGTCAATTAGTTACCAAGATCATGTTATCTCATCAAACCATCCCCTTCATAAACCCATCTAGTTTAACTACTGTGCCTGCTATTTCAAAATAATGGGATGGTTATTTTGAAATAAAAACTCCTGCTTTCTACGAGAAATAATGCTAAATTCGCTAAATTATTTTTTAAAATAGCGGTAGTGTGGATGCTTCAGTGCTGCTATTTCAAAATAACGACTCTGAGTCAACTGACAGAGATGCAGCCGTGTTAGTCTGGTATATATGGTTGTGCCAATTTTCTTCCACAATTGATCTGAGGAAGTGGGTCTGGCTCACAAAAGCTCATCACCTAATAAACCATCCTGTTAGTCTTTAAAGTGCTACATAGTCCTGTCTTTTGTTTCAGCTACTCTAAGTCAAGGTAGCGTGTCCACTTTAAGGGAGCTGGCCTCAAACTCATTTCGAGGCTTCCCCGTAGTGTGGACATGCTATTTCGAAATAGTTACTTTGGAAATTGTTATTTCAAAATACGTTATTTTGAAATAATTTCCCCAGTGTAGACATGCCCAGAATGATTTGGGGGCTGTGATGGAAAATCAGCTGAATATGACTTCCCAGGGCTTGTCCACACAACAAGCACAACAGCTGTGTAACTGCAGCCTTGTTCCTGGAGTGGCACCTGATAAAACTTGAACTCTATCACGTCTCAGACTTCAAGACTTCATAGCGGCGACAGCTCCTTATCCCATCCGTACCAAGGCAAGAGACATCCCAGACCCGTGTGTGACATAGGGCATTGGGAAACCCGTCTCATCATTTCTAATCAAATCTCTCCACCGTGAAACCCATCTCACAATTGTCAGGCTGATCTGATGATTTTCAGAGGAGGCCTGTAGCTTTTCAGGTGGATTCCATGATTCTAAAGCAAATCTCAGGAGGTTGGAAGTCAGCTACTGATATTTTTCAACCAATCTTGTGGTTGTCAGGCTGACTCCGGACGTTTTAGCAAACTTCCCCATTCTCAATCAAGCTGATGGTTTTTTTAAAAGTCAATCTTGTGAATTTCAAGCAGGTCGGGTGATCTTTTCAAGCCAGTCTCACAATTGTTGGCTGATTCATGCTGTGTGAACCACTCACCCAGGGGATGTCTACACTACAGCACTAATTTGAACGAACTTAATTCGAATTAGTTAATTCAAACTAAGCTAATTCAAACTAGTGCATCTAGACCTAAAAACTACT